>NC_133657.1:97810076-97959304 GCF_009905375.1 Apium graveolens | reverse complement strand
TTTTGAAGCTAGATAGTTACTGAAAAGGAAGCCAAGAGATAAAACTGGATTGGGAAGTGCTGATGAAAGAAGAGTACACAACACTACCAATGATCCAACTTCCTTGTGTGAACCAGGAATTGGAGCAACTCCTGAAAGATTGAATCAATTGGAATCTGTACAAATGGTTTACCATACCTACTTGAAGGAACACATCTTGTTGTATTTCATGACAGATGGTAGGGTTTATCATATAAGACAAAATGCCATTCCATTGAAGTATTTTGAAGAATTGGAGCATGTATTATTCTTACTTCAAGTGGATGACAGATTGACAGGGACTGCTGCAAATTATTTGAAAGAACAGATTCATAGACAGAAAAGACTTTATTCTGTTAAGTCTGACAGCATATATGTTCCAAAGTACAGAAATCACAATGGTGATATTGTTGATATGAAGCCTAATACTGCACAGATCAGAACATATCTTGGTATTAAGGGGCTTGAATTCAATCTAGAGTCTAACAAAGCTTATGTAACACCCCCAGATCCGGGGTCGGGGATCCGGGTCGTCACGAGTTCCATTTCCCTTAATAACACCCAATCTTAATAATTACTCAACTACTCTGTACTGTGACCCCATAATAAACACACACACCACACGTTATAGTCTCAGAGATGAACATCCAAAAATAACCACAAGTCATTTTATTCCACAATTATCTGCCAATACACCTTAAAAGGTTCTCTGAATAAATTACATTTCTTTGCCATTATTACAATTCATAAATATAAATAAATCTGGTCCATCAAAAGTTGAAAGCCTAGCCTATTGGTAGTTCCTACCTCAGCTACGGCGGCATCAATGCTTCTAGAAAACTGCGGAACGTCTCCTAATCGCTTGCGAATCGGGAGCTTGGTTCTGTTCATCTTTTCTATCTGTTGTTGTGTGATGAAAGAAGAAAGCAAGGGTGAGCAGCAAGCCCACCAAAATAATATGTATAATGATTAATAGTATATGAGTCTACTCATAATACTCATGAAAATCTTGGTCAAAAGAAATGAACCAAGTTTGATATCTTAATGCGATGAAGTCGCAAAATATTCAGTATATATACATATATACTTTTCAAAATGATGGAAGTCCTCTTCCATGCATAATATACACAAAGTCCCATTGTATAACTGTATAAAAATATCGTTGCAAGGTGATCTCATATATCTAACCTTGTCTCAACGTTTTTCTGAAAATCTTTGTCATTCATAAGACAATTATTAATTAGATATAAGTTTAAAAGATGAAGTTACCAAATACTTCGCTACACTTATATCATTCCCAAATACTACTTGAACTACCACCGTTCAAGTTATAATCAATTTCAAAAGTTCATCCCACTGATGAGACCACAAGATAAGACTTGAATAGATTCAATCTTTGAAATATTATTGAATGAAAAAGTTATGAGATACTTTATTTAGCCCCGATATATATATATATCCACATATATATATCCCTTTAAACATTTCCTGGAACCTCTGTTATGCAAAGTATGAACAGAGTTTAAAACATCCAATGAATTTTGGAAAGGAAAAGAATTTTGGCATAAACCCGATATCTCGCTGATCAGGCAAAGATACCAATAAGTAACCTTTTCTACTAGTAGATGGACGAATTCCCCACTGGTCATCACCCTGGTCATAATTAAGACCTATGCTGGACTGCCACTCAGCCACCTATGCATTTGATGGACTCCCACTGAGCCACTTACACAATAATAGACCGTACCTCGGCCTGTCGCTTATGCCGACTCAATGAGAGGGGCTTACTTCCCGAACTTTGGGCAAGTAATCAATTCATTTACCAAATCTGCAACCTTGTTGCGAATATAAAATACACCACAGAGCCGGATTTCCCAGGTTTTGAGCGGGTATTTAAATCCCCTTTAAAAAGGAAGATCTTAAATATAAAAATGAGTTTTGGGATCCGCTCTGACTTTTAAAAACCATTTTGAAGACTCGAAAACACTTTAAAGAGTGTTTGGAGTAAGGCTGATTTAATGAAGTAAATCAGTCCCCAGAATATTAGAAAATATCTGAATATTATTAATTAAATAATATTCCCATGAAGAATAGTCTTTATAAAAATAATTGAAGTAGAAGTATTAAAATTTATACTTGAAACGAGTATTAAATAACCAAAGATATACTTATATGAAAGTATTAACTTTATTTGAATAATCGAAAATAAGTTTGATTATTAACACCTTATTCTTTAATAAAATAAAGAATATATTTCAGCAAATAATCGGAGTCATAGATCCTCAAATGAATATTCAATTAATATTCAATAAATAAAATAAACTGAGTCATAATACCTCGAATGAATATTATAAATAATATTCATTAAATAAAATAAAGGAGTCATAAGTCCTCCGATGAATATTCAAATCATATTGAAATAATAAAATAAACTGAGTCATAACCCTCGAATGAATATTCAAATAATATTCATTAAATAATATAAAAGAGTCTTAAGTCCTCGAATGAATATTCAAAATAATATTCATTAAATAATATAAAGGAGTCATACGCCTTCGAATAATATTCGAAATAATACTCGATAATAAAATAAAGTTTAAAGTTATCGAATAAACCTTATTCGATTAATAGTTTGGAAAAACTATAACCATATATATATATAAATATATATATATATATATATATATCCATATCCATATAAACTCTACTCGGGATCCTCGACTCCCGGTTTTAGAAAATATTTTCACCTTTGGGTCCCTATACTAAGGGTGTATGCAAGATACCGCTATCCTCTAGCATAGGTATTATCAACTGAACCAACAGATATATATTTCAAGAATATGAAACAGGCATGCATATATACCATATCACATGCTACAATATATCGCAAGAATTTGCTAAATAACCAACATGCATCTATCGCAAGATAATGCATATACAAGCGTATACATCACAACAACAGTATAACGGATAGAATACTTGCCTGAGTGCTCCCGGATAGACTTACGCTTAGAGTGGGTCCGATAACCTATGAACAACAACATAAGTCGGAATTAAACCCCGGTCGCTTAAGAAACTAGACTTTAACCATTTAGAGTCCTAATGTTCGCTTTCGCGCTTAACGGTTTACTTAAGTCGCTCGAGTACTCTCGGCTCCACCATTTTAATAAATTAACCATTAAGGGTTTTATGGAGATTCTTTCGCGAGTACCTTACCAACTACCTAATCCACCTTACATAATTGTTTCATACTCCAATTAGTCCTTTAAGGTCTTTAACCAAGGTTTCAAAGTAAGGCGAGGGGAAATGTTTCGTTCGCGAAACGCCGTTACTTAAAACGGTCGTTTTTCCTAAACCGTACATCGGAATCAAACGAACTACATATCAAAACGAAGCTCGTAACATGAGCTATCTAAACATGGCAGTGGTCATAATCTAGCAGTGGGTTCTCGGGTCCTAATGTTATGCACAAAAACAGTCCAAAGAAAATCGGACATTACGACGGCTATGTTTACGCGATTTCCCAAAATTTTACCAACCAATTCAACCACCAATCAATCCCAATTCACAACCCAATCAAAACTCCATCCATACTTTATCATAACAGCCCCAACAACTCAACATTAACAATTTATACTATTCTTTATCATGAATTTAAACTACACTTAAGTTCATTAATCAACAACCAAGATTTACAACTCCAAAAACAACCCAAAACCAACTAATCTCTACATACACAACCATCAAGCCTCTCATGAACTATATTACTCATATTATGCTCTTAACATTCAATAACAAATCTTGGTTAAGAGATTATACCTTCCTTGAAGCTTTTAATCCATGAAAGATCCTTGGAATGTCCATGGAAGCCTTAATATATGCTTAAGCTACCTTGACCTTGCAAATAAAATCAAGAATCACAAATTTGTTCTTGAAAGTTACTATTCACCCTAAACTAAAATGATTTGTTTGAGATAGAAAACCTTTGATTCAAGCACTCAAACTACTTGCTCTTCTTAGTTATGAAATATAGGATCCAAAAAAACAAACCTTATAATTTTCCATGGAGTATAGCTTGTGTTTTGAATTTCTAATTCACCATTTTGGTGAAAAATTCGAAATGAAGAAGATGAAAAGGGGGGAGAGAGAAGCTTGCTTTGTTTTCTTGATCTTTGTGCATAAAAAGCTTGGTTGATATCCTTTTGTTTTGTTAATTACCTTTTAACCATGGTAAAATTTGTGTGGCTTGAAATCAACCAACAATACCTTCCCTTTGGTCATGCTTATGTCATCCTCCTATGTCATCTTCCCACACTTGTCATCTTCTTGTTGGTGTGGTGACATCATCATCACTAACCTCTTTGATTAGCTCTTAATTACTTGGCTAATGACCGCTGATCTGTTATACGGTTCACTTAACTTTCGTTCTCGTTTATCGTTTGAGGGATCATACCCGGGATCTTATTACTTGGGTTCCCTTAACCTTTCTCAATACATTATATTCCTTTTATGATCCTCTCTTATAATCCTTGAATTTAAATCCTTTTAATCATGTTACCTTATACTCAATTCTCTCCGTATCTAGTGGATTTCCGGGAAAAATCAAAGTGTTCGGAATTGGATTCTGACGATCTTTACATACACTTATATCCCATATAAAGTACTAATAAAATCTCAGAATATCCATATCAGAACCCCTACATAGTGTGGCATGAAAAGTTTTCTCGTTCAGCAAAAACACTATTCATAAGGGTTTCAAAATTTCTCAAAAATTGGGGTTATTACAGTCTCCCCTCCTTAAAAGGATTCCGTCCCGGAATCAAATAGAAAACAAATGGGGATACTTTCTTAGCATTACATTTTCTAACTCTCAAGTAAATTTTCCCACATTGTGGTTCTTCCATCAAACTCCGAATAGTTTGATAACCCTTCTCCAAAGCACTTGTTCCCTTTTCACTCTATAACCCTTCCTGGTTGCTCCATATAGGTTACGTCGGGTTACATATCTATGCGCTCATATGCCTCTATTTATATGGCATCTGAATTTCACTTCCTTAACATTGATACGTGAAACACGTTACGACCTGCTACATGTTCGGGGTTGGGGCTAGCTCATATGCTAACTTCCCAAACGTCTTAATATATCCAAGGGTCCAACAAATTGTAGACTTAGCTTTCCTTCCTTTCCGAACCTCATCAATCCTTTCCAAGGGATACCTATAACATTATAGGTCCCCTATTTCATACTCTTTGTCCTTTCGTGTCAAATCAACATACTTATCATGTCCATCTTGGGCTACTACCAGCCGTCCTCTGATTAGATCTATCATACCCTTGGTCCTTTGGACTACTGCGGGTCCGAGCATCTTGCGCTCTACAACTTCATCCTAACATAAGGGAGATCGACATTGTCTTCCTTCAAGGATCTCATAATGCGACATCTCGATAATGACATATGATCTATTGTCGTAAGATAACTCAATCCGAATTAAGTGATCATTCCAAATTCTTTCAAGTCTATTACACAGACTCTCATCATAGCTTCCAATCATTAGAGCTCTTGCTTCTCAATACCCATTCTTTTCCAGTTCGTAATCGCTATCACCTTCCGTTCCTAATATTATACTGGTTATACTTTTGCTCGTTATCGTTCTATAACCTTTTAATAACCACGTCAACCTTAGTATCACGAACGTGTTCCCATTCCGCATACTACCACCACTTTATTACTCCTTTTTCAGTTGTTTCTATTTTCCGGAATTTGATCAATCAAATAGAAGTAAAGGAATTTGTTGAGAGATCACTATGATCACGAACACTTGTCCTATTGCATAGTTAGTACAGAAGGTGGCCAGCCTTTAGTACTTGACAAGCAATTAAACAATAGATGGTATCCTACTAGGCTTCTATCACACAGATAGATAGTCATTCGGCAATACCTCCCCTTTCTGGAAGGGTTGTTCTTCTCAGATTACATGAAATGAAAAGAAGAGAAAAGAACGAACTGAAGAGAATTGTATATTCATAAAAAAAATTTATTGCCATAAAATATCTGGCTTGGAATCTACCTCTGAACTATAGAGGTTTGTCATAGAAGAACAAAACATATATGTATTTATATCAACAACAAGTATTATAGCATCGCATTTCACGTGCCTAAATATTTTCGCTATCCCGTCCATCATTCTATGGACCCACACTCTTCCTCGAGCTTATACATAATCACCTTTGAAACTCCCTTGATATCGAAAATCGAATCTGGGATCTCATTCTAGACATCATCGTTAATAGAATTCTATGCTTGCACCGCAACCTTCCTCATATAGTAATACGACTCTCTTTTCATAAGAGGGAATAAATATTCAATAGGTAGATACTCTACTTAATTAGTCTATCAATGATAACTTATACACTACCACTACCCGATTAGTGGTACTCAATCTCAACACCCATTCCAATACAACTCTCACGGTTGTAACCAGCTCATTACTCGCAGAATCATTGCTGCCTTACTATGGTCCACAACTGAACTACTGTCATCATTCACTTTCCATGAAATCTTAATATTTAACCATACAGAGTCCATATATGTCGTATCTAATTCTTCTAAGGAGTTAACATAATCACCATTCTTGATTCATGGAGTACACTCCTGATTCTGACATACATACATGACATGAAGCAGATAAAATTGCAGAAGAGTTTCGCTCAAAGCAACGATAGCAGGTTAATACCATTCTAAATCATATGCCTTAAATAGAAGACTTACTCAAAGGTTCGTCTAGTCCTTTTGGAAACATGGTCCTGGCTTATCCCAAGATAGGACCTCCTAAGATAGATAGCCCGTTCATGGCGATTACACGAATTAAACCTTTACCAACTACTATTACGGTTGGGTATTGCACAGTCATCAGAAGGAATGTCAATCATCCAAACCATAATTCAACCTTCACATTTTTAACCATCATCACTGTTTTCTTTTGGCACACGCGCCTATAATTATCCACTTACCTTTAAAGTGTCGGCCACCTCTTTGGCCTTTCCTGATAGTAAAATTTCCTTACAGTCAATGTCATTTTAACCACCTCCAAATAAATTTTCTACCTTATTTCCGATCACTGCTTGAGTGAAGATGTTTTCCTTAAAATCAGATGGGAAAAAAAATATCACCATTTTTCCATAAGTTATTGCCTCAGTCTTTAGAGGCTAATCACTGTCAAGACTGACTCTCAATCATACTTAGAACATCTTTTATCTTAAGTCCTAATTGCCCTGAACAATTTCGACCATTACTGGTTCGATCCATACTTTCTCGTGGTTTAACACGTGCCCCACTTGGCATCATTATAATTACGTCATATTTCCTTTATCCACATTTTTATTCCTGAGAATTTTGAATATTACCTTTCTCCTTGGAAACCTCTAAGGTTATCCTTCAATCGTTCCTCCTGTGTTCCCTAAATACAGGGCATATCAAAATACCATTTACTATTACTAGAACCATTGTCTATATATTTCTGAAAATTTCTCCACTAATTCTTAAAGGTTATTGTTACCTTAACCCTTTCCAAATCATACTGTCAAAACTCATACCGTCCCTATTAAGGGTGAAATGCAAACCTTTATGCATTCCCCTAGGATTCATTTTAAGTTACCGATGTTCTAGCCTTAATTCCACCTTTAAAAGGTACCTGCATCCTTCTATGGATAACCCAAGTCATATATCCCTGATAAGGGTGTCCTATTCAATCATTCCCACCTCGATAGTCTATACCTAACTTCATAATAACATCCTTATTCAAATTGAGGTCAATCCATATGGCCTCCAAAAGATAACAATGGTCATCCGCTTTTCTTTCCTGATTTGGTAATGATAACATGGATGTTCTGGAAGATATTGGTCATGTTCAACGTGAACCTCTTCTTAATAATTCCTTATTTACTTTTGTTGTTTATCTCCACAGTCATCTCAATGTTGGGATATCTCTCATACCTGGCGTCTCCCTTTCTGGGTATCGAGCCACCGGTCTTACATTTCACATTATTGAAGGTCACTTCCTTCATCCAATTTTTTTTTTCCTGATTTCTTACTTTCTTGTCTCCTCAGTCTATCCGTGTCTCAATATTTATCCTTCGAACTATCTCAAGGTTTCCTCGAATCCTCCCAACTTAAAGGGGGTACAATATATGTATCTCTTATGCCTTCAACCATCAATTTTAACTCATGGTGGATCATCATCATCCTGACGATTACATACTTTTCTATTTCTATTGCTATGAGTCTTTAGGGTTTCCTCATACCCGACTCCCTTATCATACCTCAAACTCTTTTGCCTTTATATCCCTTTCCACTTCAGTCCCTTTTTATTTCCCTTTCTCTTATCATTATTTCATGAACCAACACAACATAAGCATTGATTTCAAACATCCCGTCATTCCGGATTCGTGTCCTTAGAACGAATCTTGACAACTTTTACAACTTAAATTCACAATTCATCATACTCGTCTGCCTTTGTTCTGGCTCTAAAGCTTTTACACTCTCTCCATAACCTTGGGAATTACTTTCCCGAAAACAATTGGCTGAACTTTAATCAGTTTATCATAACCTCTGGCTCCGTACCTTTCTTGGTCTTTCACCAGCGGGTGGCCTCTCTCTTAGGAGGGTAAGTGACAAAAACAGTCCTTTGTGGTTCGTCAATCATTTAGAATCTCAAATGATTCCTATATTTCCTTTAGCCAGGCTCTTGCCTCGACTAGGTCAACTTGTTCCTTGGAACTCTGAGAGCTTAACGCTTTAAAGGTCATGAAAGAATTTCCTGCCGCATTGTCCCCTCAGGGTGGTGGTTGGGGATAATAGTCTAAGTTCTCTTTAGACAGGTCCATGAATTGCCATATTGGAGTACCGTCTCGGGTCTCCTTTCCTTACTCGACTTTCCATTTCCTTAGTATGGAATGTTTCATCCTTCTCCCATACTTGGGGTTATCTTGTACGTTAAAATCCTCATTTTCCACTTCATTATGTTATGGGTTCCTTCTATCTTGATGGCGTCCTCCCTGACTATCACATTCAGGGTTTGCTCTAACTCTTATTCCTCAAACTAGCTTTCATCTAAGATTTCATCTTTAAGCTCTTAAACATTTGGAACCCCAAATTCTATAGGAATACCTCATTATTCCCTTACCATCTTTCTCGATATTAATCTTTTATCTAATTGTTGGCTCTCTGCCTTCATTCATAACTTTTTCTGGCACAATATGATCTTTTCCAATAATTCGAGCTGTATTGCAATCTCAAACAGCTTTTCGGTACCGGCTCCGGTTACCTTCACTTTTATTTCCATTTTCTCAAAATCTCTTATAAACTCTCCAAAAGACATTATCATCTTGAGTCTCTCCTTTTTACTAAGGGCATCAGCCACCATATTGGCTTTCCCCGAATGATAAAGAATCTCCCAATCATTATTCTTGATTAGCTCTAACTGCCTCCTCTGGCATATATTGAGCTCTTTCTACGTAAAAAGGTACTAGAGCTCCTATGGTTTGTGTAAATCTTGCACTTCTCTCCATACAAGTAGTGCCTCCAATCTTTAGGGTAAAACTATTGCCACGAGCCTAAGCTCATGGGCGGTGATATCAAATTTCATATTACCTTAATTGTCTTGACGCAGACGCGATTATCTTGCTGTGCTAAGAAGCACCCTAATTCCTTATGCGAAGCGTCACTTACAAATCACAAAATCTCCTTTTTCATCCGGCAATGCCAGCATAGGGGCCATCACCAACCTCTGCTTCAGTTCTTGAAAGCTGTTCTCGCATTTCTCTGTCCATTCGAACTTCTCAGTCTTACGAGTAAGCCGCGTTAAAGGGGTTACTATCTTTACAAACTTGAACGAACCTCCGGTAGTGACCGGCCAATCCTACCTCTGGTAGTCGACCTAACCATGGTCATCAATTCATCAGTGGTCCTTTATCCAATCTTGTCAGGATCCTCCATGGGATCCTCCTCAACAACTATCCCTCTAGGACAACATCCTCAACCGCTACATCCTCAATATCAACATCATCCGGTCCCGCGTTAGGATGCTCTATCGGATCCATAATCTGATCCCCAATAAATAATAAAACATCATCGCGTTGATGTTCCTCAACTTCAGGGTTCGGAGTCCCGCTACCATATACGATAACGAACTACGCTTCTATCGCTACATTTATAAGGGTTCCCATAAGGGTTTTAACTGTCAGTACTACGTTAGGTAGTCCGACTATGAACTTGGCAAGAGTTCTTATTATCTTAGTGAACTTATTATCTTAACGTCCCATCATCTCTGAGGTTTATAACGCTTAGCTCTGATACCATTTCTGTAACACCCCCAGATCCGGGGTCGGGGATCCGGGTCGTCACGAGTTCCATTTCCCTTAATAACACCCAATCTTAATAATTACTCAACTACTCTGTACTGTGACCCCATAATAAACACACACACCACACGTTATAGTCTCAGAGATGAACATCCAAAAATAACCACAAGTCATTTTATTCCACAATTATCTGCCAATACACCTTAAAAGGTTCTCTGAATAAATTTACATTTCTTTGCCATTATTACAATTCATAAATATAAATAAATCTGGTCCATCAAAAGTTGAAAGCCTAGCCTATTGGTAGTTCCTACCTCAGCTACGGCGGCATCAATGCTTCTAGAAAACTGCGGAACGTCTCCTAATCGCTTGCGAATCGGGAGCTTGGTTCTGTTCATCTTTTCTATCTGTTGTTGTGTGATGAAAGAAGAAAGCAAGGGTGAGCAGCAAGCCCACCAAAATAATATGTATAATGATTAATAGTATATGAGTCTACTCATAATACTCATGAAAATCTTGGTCAAAAGAAATGAACCAAGTTTGATATCTTAATGCGATGAAGTCGCAAAATATTCAGTATATATACATATATACTTTTCAAAATGATGGAAGTCCTCTTCCATGCATAATATACACAAAGTCCCATTGTATAACTGTATAAAAATATCGTTGCAAGGTGATCTCATATATCTAACCTTGTCTCAACGTTTTTCTGAAAATCTTTGTCATTCATAAGACAATTATTAATTAGATATAAGTTTAAAAGATGAAGTTACCAAATACTTCGCTACACTTATATCATTCCCAAATACTACTTGAACTACCACCGTTCAAGTTATAATCAATTTCAAAAGTTCATCCCACTGATGAGACCACAAGATAAGACTTGAATAGATTCAATCTTTGAAATATTATTGAATGAAAAAGTTATGAGATACTTTATTTAGCCCCGATATATATATATATCCACATATATATATCCCTTTAAACATTTCCTGGAACCTCTGTTATGCAAAGTATGAACAGAGTTTAAAACATCCAATGAATTTTGGAAAGGAAAAGAATTTTGGCATAAACCCGATATCTCGCTGATCAGGCAAAGATACCAATAAGTAACCTTTTCTACTAGTAGATGGACGAATTCCCCACTGGTCATCACCCTGGTCATAATTAAGACCTATGCTGGACTGCCACTCAGCCACCTATGCATTTGATGGACTCCCACTGAGCCACTTACACAATAATAGACCGTACCTCGGCCTGTCGCTTATGCCGACTCAATGAGAGGGGCTTACTTCCCGAACTTTGGGCAAGTAATCAATTCATTTACCAAATCTGCAACCTTGTTGCGAATATAAAATACACCACAGAGCCGGATTTCCCAGGTTTTGAGCGGGTATTTAAATCCCCTTTAAAAAGGAAGATCTTAAATATAAAAATGAGTTTTGGGATCCGCTCTGACTTTTAAAAACCATTTTGAAGACTCGAAAACACTTTAAAGAGTGTTTGGAGTAAGGCTGATTTAATGAAGTAAATCAGTCCCCAGAATATTAGAAAATATCTGAATATTATTAATTAAATAATATTCCCATGAAGAATAGTCTTTATAAAAATAATTGAAGTAGAAGTATTAAAATTTATACTTGAAACGAGTATTAAATAACCAAAGATATACTTATATGAAAGTATTAACTTTATTTGAATAATCGAAAATAAGTTTGATTATTAACACCTTATTCTTTAATAAAATAAAGAATATATTTCAGCAAATAATCGGAGTCATAGATCCTCAAATGAATATTCAATTAATATTCAATAAATAAAATAAACTGAGTCATAATACCTCGAATGAATATTATAAATAATATTCATTAAATAAAATAAAGGAGTCATAAGTCCTCCGATGAATATTCAAATCATATTGAAATAATAAAATAAACTGAGTCATAACCCTCGAATGAATATTCAAATAATATTCATTAAATAATATAAAAGAGTCTTAAGTCCTCGAATGAATATTCAAAATAATATTCATTAAATAATATAAAGGAGTCATACGCCTTCGAATAATATTCGAAATAATACTCGATAATAAAATAAAGTTTAAAGTTATCGAATAAACCTTATTCGATTAATAGTTTGGAAAAACTATAACCATATATATATATAAATATATATATATATATATATATATATATCCATATCCATATAAACTCTACTCGGGATCCTCGACTCCCGGTTTTAGAAAATATTTTCACCTTTGGGTCCCTATACTAAGGGTGTATGCAAGATACCGCTATCCTCTAGCATAGGTATTATCAACTGAACCAACAGATATATATTTCAAGAATATGAAACAGGCATGCATATATACCATATCACATGCTACAATATATCGCAAGAATTTGCTAAATAACCAACATGCATCTATCGCAAGATAATGCATATACAAGCGTATACATCACAACAACAGTATAACGGATAGAATACTTGCCTGAGTGCTCCCGGATAGACTTACGCTTAGAGTGGGTCCGATAACCTATGAACAACAACATAAGTCGGAATTAAACCCCGGTCGCTTAAGAAACTAGACTTTAACCATTTAGAGTCCTAATGTTCGCTTTCGCGCTTAACGGTTTACTTAAGTCGCTCGAGTACTCTCGGCTCCACCATTTTTAATAAATTAACCATTAAGGGTTTTATGGAGATTCTTTCGCGAGTACCTTACCAACTACCTAATCCACCTTACATAATTGTTTCATACTCCAATTAGTCCTTTAAGGTCTTTAACCAAGGTTTCAAAGTAAGGCGAGGGGAAATGTTTCGTTCGCGAAACGCCGTTACTTAAAACGGTCGTTTTTCCTAAACCGTACATCGGAATCAAACGAACTACATATCAAAACGAAGCTCGTAACATGAGCTATCTAAACATGGCAGTGGTCATAATCTAGCAGTGGGTTCTCGGGTCCTAATGTTATGCACAAAAACAGTCCAAAGAAAATCGGACATTACGACGGCTATGTTTACGCGATTTCCCAAAATTTTACCAACCAATTCAACCACCAATCAATCCCAATTCACAACCCAATCAAAATTCCATCCATACTTTATCATAACAGCCCCAACAACTCAACATTAACAATTTATACTATTCTTTATCATGAATTTAAACTACACTTAAGTTCATTAATCAACAACCAAGATTTACAACTCCAAAAACAACCCAAAACCAACTAATCTCTACATACACAACCATCAAGCCTCTCATGAACTATATTACTCATATTATGCTCTTAACATTCAATAACAAATCTTGGTTAAGAGATTATACCTTCCTTGAAGCTTTTAATCCATGAAAGATCCTTGGAATGTCCATGGAAGCCTTAATATATGCTTAAGCTACCTTGACCTTGCAAATAAAATCAAGAATCACAAATTTGTTCTTGAAAGTTACTATTCACCCTAAACTAAAATGATTTGTTTGAGATAGAAAACCTTTGATTCAAGCACTCAAACTACTTGCTCTTCTTAGTTATGAAATATAGGATCCAAAGAAACAAACCTTATAATTTTCCATGGAGTATAGCTTGTGTTTTGAATTTCTAATTCACCATTTTGGTGAAAAATTCGAAATGAAGAAGATGAAAAGGGGGGAGAGAGAAGCTTGCTTTGTTTTCTTGATCTTTGTGCATAAAAAGCTTGGTTGATATCCTTTTGTTTTGTTAATTACCTTTTAACCATGGTAAAATTTGTGTGGCTTGAAATCAACCAACAATACCTTCCCTTTGGTCATGCTTATGTCATCCTCCTATGTCATCTTCCCACACTTGTCATCTTCTTGTTGGTGTGGTGACATCATCATCACTAACCTCTTTGATTAGCTCTTAATTACTTGGCTAATGACCGCTGATCTGTTATACGGTTCACTTAACTTTCGTTCTCGTTTATCGTTTGAGGGATCATACCCGGGATCTTATTACTTGGGTTCCCTTAACCTTTCTCAATACATTATATTCCTTTTATGATCCTCTCTTATAATCCTTGAATGTAAATCCTTTTAATCATGTTACCTTATACTCAATTCTCTCCGTATCTAGTGGATTTCCGGGAAAAATCAAAGTGTTCGGAATTGGATTCTGACGATCTTTACATACACTTATATCCCATATAAAGTACTAATAAAATCTCAGAATATCCATATCAGAACCCCTACATAGTGTGGCATGAAAAGTTTTCTCGTTCAGCAAAAACACTATTCATAAGGGTTTCAAAATTTCTCAAAAATTGGGGTTATTACAGCTTATGTCATAAGACTAGATCGGGAGTTGAGAAGAGCAAAGATTAATGATCTCAGAGCTGCAATATTTCAAACTGGTGAAGATACTGCAGAGCTTAAAGATGTCAAACGGAGAATGATTGATGAACTCAGATATGCTGAGAAATGTTTGTTGAAGAATTATCTCAGAACAACTCCTGACATCAGAGAGATCAGAAAATGATGAAGCCAAGTCAAAGATCTACAACTACTTAAATTCTGATGTGTATACAGACTAAAGTTGTTATCAGAAGTTGAATTGGTAAAAGCTTTAAGGACTGTAAGTTGTAGTTATCTTGTCTATTTCTCATGCATTTGTACTTAATGTTTTTGACATCATCAAATATCTGTTAAACTTGTATATTTTGATAATTTACAAGTTGGGGGAGATTGTTAGATATATTTGATAATGTCATGGCTAATATGTTTTATGTTTAGATTTCAGATCTTATTTGAACAGAACAAATCAGTACTTAACTGATCAGTACTTATACTGGACGTCAGAACTTAAGGGATATCAGTACTTATGTTATCAGGAGATAAGCATCAGGAGATAGATATCAGAACTTAAGTGCTGAAGGACGATCAGATAAGGACAGTAGCTGATTAAAGTTAAGAAGATCAAGATAAACATAAGAAGAGATATGCATGAAGAAGGAATTCTGTAAAGAATGGAATACTTGGAAGGAAAGATATCTGATTGATATATATTAGGAAGCAGAATTATATTCCATATCAATTAGCGATTATCTTGTAACTGTGTAATATATAAACACAGACATAGGGTTTACACTATAAGTGTTATCATTATCGAGAATATTATTTACTGTAATCCTAGCAGCTCTCGTGATATTTTGTTCATCACTGAGAGATAACAGTTCCAGATTGTAACAGAGTTTATTGTTTCAATAAAGTTTGTTTTCTGTTACATAAGTTCTTGAAGTTTGATTTGATTGTAATAAACACTGTATTCACCCCCTCTACAGTGAAAGTGTGACCTAACATGGCCACCTTCTGTATTAACTATGCAATAGAACAAGTGTTCATGATCATACTGATCTCTCAATAAATTCTTTTACTTCTATATGAAGGACCAAGCTTTCGAAGATGGAGGCAGCTAGAGAGGAAGTGGTACCAAGTATGGTGGTATTCCGATTCTAACGCGTTCGTGATACTAAGGTTGACGCGATTATTAAAAGGTTATAGAATGCTAACGAGCAAAGGTGTAACCAGTATAATATTAGGAACGGAAGGTAGTAGCGATTATGAACTGGAAATGAATGGGTATTGAGAAGCAAAAGCTCTAATGCTAAAAGCTATAATAAAAGTCTGTGCAATAGACTTGGAAGAATTTGGAATGATCACTTAACGCGGATGAGTTTTCTCACAATAATAGATCGTATGTCAGGTATCGAGATGTCGTCTTATGAGATCTTTGAGGGAAGACAATGTCGATCTCCCTTATGTTAGGATGAAGTTGTAGAGCGCAAGATGCTCGGACCAGCAGTGGTCCAAAGGACCAAGAATATAATAGATCTAATCAGAGGACGGCTGGGAGTAGCCCAAGATGGACATAAGAAGTATGCTGATTTGACAAATGAAAGGACAAATAGTATGAAGGGGAACCTTGTATTGTTAAAAGTATTCCCTTAAAAAGGAATTGATGGGGGTTGGAAAGAAAGGAAAGTTTAAGTCCATGAATTGTTGGACCCTTTGAGGTATTAAGACGTACTGGGAAGTAAGCATATGAGCTAGCCCTACCCCCGAACATGTAGCCAGTTCATAACGTGTTTCACGTATCAATGTTAAGGAAGTGTAATTCGGATGCCAGACAAATAGGGGCATATGAGCTCATAGACATACAACCAGACGTAACCTACATGGAGCAACCAGGAAGGGTTATAGATCAACAATGGACAAATGCTTAGGAGAAGAGTTATCAAACTAGTCAGAGTTTGATGGTAGAACCACAATGTGGGAAAATTATGTAAGAGTTAGAAAGTGCAATTCTAAGAAAGTATCCCTACTCATTTTCTATCTGATTCCGGGACAAAATCCTTTTAAGGAGGGGAGACTGTAATAACCCCAAATTTTTGGAATTTTTGAAACCCTTATGAATAGTGTTTTGCTGATTATGCTGATTAAGAAAACTTTTCATGCCACACTATGAAGGGGTTCTTTTATTGATCTTCTGGGATATTATTAGTACTCTATGTGGTATATAAGTGTATGTAAAGATCGTCAGAATCCAAATCCGAACACTTTGATTTTTCCCGAAAATCTACCAGATACAGAAAGAATTGAGAATAAGGTAACAGAATAAAAAGGATTTAAATTCAAGGATTATAAGAGAGGATCATGAAAGGAATATAATGTATTGAGAAAGGTGAAGGAAACCTAAGTAATAAGATCCCGGGTATGATCCCTCAAACGATAAACGAAAACGAAAGTTAAGCGAACCGCATAACAGATCAGCGGTCATTAGCCAAGTAATTAGGAGTTAATCAAGGGGTTAGTGGATGATGATGTCATCACACCAACAAGAGGAAGACAAGTGTAACAAGGTGACATCACATGATGACCTAAGCATGACATAAGGGAAGGAGGTGTGGTTGATTAATAACCACACCATTTTTCATGGGTAAATAGGTAATTAATCAAAAACAAAAGCTAGCAACCAAGCAAACAAATCAAAAAAACACAAAACACTCCCATTTTCAAGAAGAGCTCTCGGCTTTTCTTCTTTTTCAAAGAAGAAAATTCCAAAATTCAAGATCCAAGCCTTGTTAATTAGTGAGGTAATTATCTAAGGTTCCTTGTACATAGATATGGATATCCTATAAGTTTAAGCTTTTAATTCCTTCACAATCTCTTCCAAAAAATCAAGGAAGAAGATGGTGAATAGTAACCTTCAAGAAATAACTTTGGTTTTCTTGATTTTTTTTGAAAGTTCAAGGTAGCTTAAGCATAGATCAAGGCTTCCATGGGCATTCCAAGGATCTTTCATTGATTAAAAGCTTCAAGGAAGGTATAACTTTAAATTATCTTAGCACTAGTTGTTCTTGATGATTCATGGTATGATTTGGGCTTGGTTTAAATGGTTTAAAGTGGTTGATGAGTGATATTGTCATATGGTTGTATTGAGATTGATTGGTTATGGTTTGGTGTTGAATTGGTTTGGTAAAATTTTGGGAAATCGCGTAAACATAGTCGTCGTAATGTCCAATTTACCTTAGACTGTTTTGTTCTTAACATCATAACCCTTGAAATCACTGTTAGGTTTTGACCATTGCCATTTTTAGATAGTTCATGTTACGAGCTTCGTTTTGATATGTGGTTCGCTTGAATCCGATGTACGGTTTAGGAGAAACGACCGTTTTAAGTAACGGCGTTTCACGACCGAACCATTACCCCTCTCCTTACTTTGAAACCTTGGTTAAGGACCTTAAATGACTAATTGGGGTAAGAAACAATTATATAAAGTGTATTAGGCAGTTGGTAAGGTACTCGCGAAAGAATCGCCTTAAAACTCGTAATGGTTAATTTATTAAAAGTGGTGGAGCCGAGGGTACTCGAGCGACTTAAGAGAATCAGTAAGCGCGAAACGAGCATTAGAGTCTAATTTGGTTAAAGTATAGATTTACAAGTGACTTTGGTTTAATTCCAACTTATATGTTGTTTATAGGTTACCAGACTCGTCCCGAGCCATTTGTAACCCCCAGTCGCTCAGGCAAGTTTTCTACCCGTATAACTGTTGTTGTGATGTATATGTGTATATGCATGATCTTGTGATAAATGCATATTTGATTATTAGCAAATTCTTGCGATATATTGTAGCATGTGATATGGTATATATGCATGCCTGTTTCGTATTCTTGATTTATATATCTGTTGGTTCAAATGCTTATTTGTCGCATAATACCTATGCTAGAGATAAGCGGTATTTGAGTTTACCCTTAGTATAGGGGATCAAAAGGTGAACTTTTTCTAAAACCGGGAGGCGAGGCTCCCGAGTATTATATATATATATATATATATATATATGAATAGTTTTTAAAACTATTAATCGAATAAGGTTTATTCGATAACTTTATATTATTTAATGAATATTACTTGAATATTCATTCGAGGACTTATGACTCACTTTATATTATTTAATGAATATTACTTGAATATTTATTCGAGGACAGATGACTTCGCTTATATTATTTAATTGAATATTATTTGAATATTCATATGAGGACCTATGACTCCGATTATTTTCTGAAATGTATTCTTTATTTTACTAGAGAATAAGGTGTCGATAATCAGACTTATTTTTGATTATTCAAATAAAGATAGTACTTTCGTATAAGTATATCTTTGGTTATTTAATACTCATTTCAAGTATAAGTTTTATAACTTCTACTTCAATTATTTGTATAAAGATTATTCTTTATGGGAATATTATTTAAATAATAATATTCAGATATTTTCTAATATAATGGGACTGATTTACTTTATTAAATCAACATTACTCCAAACACTCTTTAAAGTATTTTCGAGTCTTTAAAATGATTTTTAAAAGTTAGAGCGGATCCCAAAACTCATTTTTATATATTTAAGATCTTCCTTTTTAAAGGGGATTTAAATATTTGCTCAAAACCAGAGGGATCTGGCTATGTGGTGTATTTTATATTCGCAACAAGGTTGCGGTTTTGGTAAATGAATTGATTACTTCCCCAACATTCGGGAAGTAAGTCCATCTATCGAGTCGGCATAAGCAACATGGGCTCAGTGGGCGTCCATGATAGTGTAAGTGGCTCAGTGGGAGTCCATCAAATGCGTAAGTAGCTGAGTGGCAGTCCAGCATAAGGTCCTATTGCGACCAGGGTGATGACCAGTGGGGAATTCGTCCATCTACTAGTAAAAAAGGTTATTTATTGGTATCTTCGCCTGATCAGCAAGATATCGGGTTTATGCCACAATTCTTTTCCTTTCCAAAAATTCATTGGATGTTACAAACTCTATTCATACTTTACATGATAGAGGTTTTCAGGAAATGTATAAAGAGATATATATGCGGATATATATATCGGGACTTAATGAAGTATCTCATAACTTCATTTCATTCAATAATACTTCAAAGATTTAATCTATTCAAATCTTGTCTTGTAGTTCATCTGGGTGATGAACTTTTGAAACTGATTATAACTTGAACGGTGGTAGTTCAAGTAGTATTCGGATATAAGTATATTGGAGTATCTTGTAACTTCATCTTTTAAACTTATATCTAGTAAATGATTATCTTGTGCATGTCAAAAATTTTCGGAAAAACGTTGAGACAAGGTTAGATATATGAGATCACCTTGCAACGATATTTTATACAGTTATAAACAAGAACTCTGTGTATATTATACATGTTAGAGGATTTCAAAGATTGTGAAAAGTATATATGTACATATATACTGAATATTTTACGACTTGATCGCGGTAAGATATCAAACTTGGTTCATTTCTTCTTGACCAAGACTTTCATGAGTACTTTGAGAATGCTCATATATTGTAAATCATTATACATATTATTTTGGTGGGCTTGTTGCTCACCCTTGCTTTCTTCTTTCATCACACAACATCAGCTAGACAAGATGAACAGGACCAAGCTTCCAATTCGCAAGCGGTTAGAAAATGTTCCGCAGTTTGCTGGAAGCGTTGATGCCGCCGTAGCTGAGGTAGGAGCTACCAATAGGCTAGGTTTTCAACTATTGATGAACCAGATTTATGTATATTTATGAATTATAATAATGGCAAAGAAATGTAAATTTATTCAAAAACCCTTTTAAGGTGTATTGGCATATAATTGTGGAATAAAATGACTTGTGATTATTTTTAGCATGTTGATTACTTAATCGATTAACTATAACTCTATAAAAAATATTTGAAAGGGCAATATTATTGATTGAACGATATATTTTTATTGATAATTCTAAGTGTATTTAAAAAAATTATGTTTTAAATAAAATTTGATGTTTTATTTCACATGGATAGGATACGAATTATACTTAGTCTAGTATTAATTTGATTTATCTCGGATCAGTGATTTACATTATTTTATTTTAGCCCGATGCCCAATACACCGACCAAATCAAACTAATTATTTTTAGTTTAATATTTTTTTAAAATTCTGGATCAATAACATAATTTTGTTTTAGACTAAATAATTAGTATATATATTTTTTTTGGTCGAATTGTATTTTTATTTTAATTTTGTATTAGTCTGAATCAATTGTATAATGTATTTATTTATCCAAATTCATTGGTATAATTTTTTTAGGAGAATTGATAGTATTATTATTTTATCTTAACCTGAGTCACATTATATATCAACCAAATCTTAAGAATTATATTTAGTTTGTTTAAATTTAATTTAGTCTGAGGTAACAAATTAGAATGATATAGAACTCAATATAAATTAAAATTTAAATTTGTAGAAAAAGTTGAATTTAATATAAATTATAGTGATATAGAGTTTGATATAAAATAGAATTGAAATTGGTAAAGTGATAGAGGAAGTTGACTTCAATATCAATTATAATTAGAATTGATCGATCCAATAATTAGAATTAGAACAATTAAATAAGAGCAATTAAGTAATTTTAGCGAGTACCGACCGACCGACTACCAAACTTTTAATGTTTCGTCTAATATAATATAGTATAGTATAGATTATAACGCTATCAGAAGCTACCTTATCACTGTTGGTTGGGTTTTTTACTACAAAATTAGTTAGGTCAATCTAAGAAACTTTTGTTATGCAACACATGCGCCAGTACTTGTTAATTTAATCTTAAAAATGCATATAATGCTCAACTCAACTAAAAAACAAAGGCTACTTAAATTTGGAGTCGGGGAGCACATACCTAACTTACGCATAAAATATATGAATTGGTTGTCTGCTTCTGTGGAGCTCATTATTTTTGTGCTTTAAAAGATGATTGAGATAATATATATCAGGAAAAATACCGACTTCATTACATGCGCTTAATCTTGTCATAGCTAATTAATTATATTTGATTACCGAGTTCATGTGAGAAACACTAGCTCATTCTAGACTTGAAATGTACGAAGAAGTGCTATCTTGTAGAAAACGACTAGTAGAAAAAGTTTTGCAGTTTAAAGATGAGCATTTATTTTACATATATGCATGTGAAATGATGCAAAATATATATATATATATATATATATATATATATATATATATATTAATTAGTCAATATTTGCTGCCAAGTTTGAAAATGATCTAAAATGAAGATCCTGTGTAGATTTTTAGTCATAATTCATTTGATTGTAACTCGTTTATGAGCAACAGCACCATGCTACACAAGGTACCGGGTTTGTTCTCAAAATAATGTGCAGATATCTGATCAGAACATCTTCAATAAGGTTGTCAAGTTAGTTGTCAATTTTGCCAAATCATCATATATATTAATATTTTATTTTCACTCAATTTTATATCAATTTGACAACATTCTACTCCAATAATTAGTAATCTTTAATTGTTGTCTATGTGGTCCCTTAAATTAAATTGTAAATGACTCATAAAATAAAAAATACATTATTGATATAAACTTTTTGCATTTATATATATTTTTTAACCATTTCAGAAAGTTGCCAAGTTTTGGCAACCTTGGTAGACAACCTCTTGACAACTATAGGCAATTAAGGGTGCCATGTTACATGAGATTTGCCAACCCGTTGACAATCTTTATTGGAGATGCTCTTGTAAGCTATGTGATGCTAAATTGTCAAGAGGGATTGTTTATCGAATAATTAGTTCCCTGACCATTGGATCATGATTTCAACACCTAGTGATGTTTGTTTTACCAGATTATAATTACGAGATAATAATTTAGGAAATAATTAATTCAATCAAATTAGTTTTATGGAATAAATATTTCTATCCTATGTTTATTCTGAAGGATTAAGTATAGTATTGTACTATAATTCTTTTAAATTTTATAATATTTTTTTCGAGTGATAATTCTTGAAATTTAATATAATCCTTTAAATTTTTCAATATTACATTTATTTCACATGGATGGTGAGATTATATCCTTTACAAAAAAGTAGTGTTAGATGTACAGAATTTTGTACAAAACAATTGTACTAATGACATAGTAAGTAATTGATGTGGAGTGTTTTTAATTGGATTTATTGATGTGAATACAGGCTAATCGGTTGCAATATATTAAACCAAAACAAGAAGGGTAAAAAGTTTCTAAAAAAGGCACGAGAAAGGACCAATATGACCTTAGGAAGTATGAATTAACAAAAATGTCATCCCTTCCACCTAATTGGGTTTTATTATAGAGGTATACATATAGCTTACCAAGAAGACGAAGGCCGGCACGGTTAGTCATATATAAAATTGCAATTATCGCAATCTTGAGTATACGGGTATAAACACTTGATTAAGGGAGCTGCAAAGTGAGTAACTTGTGTGGCTTTTGCGATTTTAGGATACAAAATACTCAATTATTTTGGTTTGATTGGCTTGCTGTGTATATGCGTATCTTGGTGTGGTATATATAAACTATAGGCTATAGATTATAAATCTCAGTTTGTGGCGTGATGATTTTTGTGTTGCAACAACCAATTCTGGAGTTAGCCCTTGACTTTGTCTTTTCTAGCTCGTAGCCTCTTAATCCTAGGTTATGAGATTACTTTTTAATTTGGTATCTCTAGAGGAACTTCTGTTTTATCCCTTTTAGGTTTTTGGCCTCATTTCTATCTGAACACAGGTCGTAGCTGGTGGTATTTTCCGTGTTTGTTTCTTAAACTAAACAAAAACAAAATATATTCCCTAAAAATTATATCTTGATTTCTAAAAAACTATTGGCTCAGTTAAATCATAATGGGCTACCAGACATAGGCTTAACCGTAGCTTCAATAATAATATGCTCAAGCAATTCAATATCATTTGCTAATTTTTGAAAGTAAAATAAGGAGAGTTGGGTAAAAAATTCAATATCATTTGCTAATTTTTGAAAGTAAAAAAAGGAGAGTTGGGTAAAAAAAAATGAAAAAGCTTTTGGCACACGTTAGTTATGTCGTATGTTCAATTGATACAATATTTCAGGGAGGGTAAGCTTGAGAAAAAAATTTGTAGCTATCAATGTATTGTTACTATGAAAAATTACTAATACAGAGTGTCGCATCGCATCCTTTCAGGTTACACTTCTGTTACGCCCTCCAAACCCGGGTCAGAAGTTTGGGGTCCACACACACACACTATTTATAACCTGCTTATAACAATAATAAAGATAATAATAATAATATGCAGTGACCCTACTTACCAACTACCACGGACCGCAACAGGTTAAAGTATGCACACAAGCCAAACACACTTACTTATATTAAAACATTTGAATCCCAACTATTTCAACTCAGAACTGAGTAATTAACAATATTACAAACTTTTACAAACTTAAATTATTCCAAAAGAAGCCTACTAGCTCAACTCGATCAACCTGAACCCCTAGCTCTCGCGCTGGACTGGGGATCCTCGGTACCAACCGGTTCCTTCTTAACTGGAAAAGAACATAAACAATATCGCACAAATGAGCTAACTGGCTCAGCAAGTCACAATGACAAAACTGAGAATAATAATCATCAGGTGAATATGGTTATGATATCAAGTAAACAATAGATTATGATTTAGAATTGGATATTATATTTT
Source organism: Apium graveolens (assembly GCF_009905375.1). Classification (NCBI taxonomy): domain Eukaryota; kingdom Viridiplantae; phylum Streptophyta; class Magnoliopsida; order Apiales; family Apiaceae; genus Apium; species Apium graveolens. Next base: position 97,934,894 of record NC_133657.1, on the reverse strand, counting down.
CATTTTAAAAACCAAGGTTAGGCTGCTGAGCAGTAACGCACTAACCCCGAGTAAAGCACACAACACTGCTCTAAGTACTGGATCCAAGGCACACATTGGCCTAACTTGACCATTATATGGTCTGACCACGAATCTGGTCCACAATTTTATAAAAACAATCCAATTCTAACATAATAACAGAATAAGCAATAATAAGCAATAAACAGAATCATTAACAACATTGGACGTTCAATAATGAAAATGGTTTCAATCTGAATAAGAATCAATATGGCATTTTCAAAGCATGAATGATAGGTAATGAAAGAATTGGATAACAAGGAATCAATGTTTCAGGGTTTCAAGGATTTGGTCTTTTAAAGCATAAGATACAATGGTTTGAATGTGTAAGCAATCTGGTTCAGTGTTTGATATTTAGTTTGTATGTATTTGTAGAGTAGTATCGTATATTTGAGGTTCGTATTTGGGTATACAACAATCAATGGTCTAGAAAGAATCAGGTTTACGGCTCGAGATCAATAACTGGAATCAGGGTTTAGGATTCAGTGCTTCAAAGCACTTGCAATATAAAACAGGACTATCAATCACTACAATATCTCGAGAGAGTTCAGAACACTTGCCTGGTACTAGCTTACTATACTGCACTCGCTTTCAGTCACCACTATCTTACTCCTCGACTACCTGTTTTCCTTTTCTACGCCTTGCCTCTTCCGCTCACATATCATAAGCATCTATCAATATTCAACTCATACGATTCTATTCAACACATACTTCTATCTACCCTTCGTTTCACCCAAATCCGATTAACGGATTGAAAGTTACGCAATAAACAAGTAAACATCGAATATATAGACTGACAGTTAACCAACTAGTCACATATAGCACACAACACGTCAAATAATCAACGATATATCATTTATAAAGAAGTCTCGGGTCATAAACAGGCTTTCGGGTATTTGAAATGATTTTTAAAACATTTTTCGGAATTAAAACGGGTCGTTGGATCAATTTTAGAGTAATAAACAGGGTTCGGCTGGCCAATTCTGGCTTCGAAACAATTTCATAATAATTATCGAGCCTTGAAAACAATTTTAAATAATATTTTAAAGCTCAAAACTATTTTTCGGAATTTTTAAATCATTTTTCAATAATTAAATCTAATTAAATAATTAATTAAAATCACTTAATAATTAATTAAATCAATTAATCAAAAATTAATTGACCAATTAATCAATTAAAAATTAACTGAAATTAATTAACTAATTAATTTAGATATATTTTTGAATTAAAAATAATTTTTGAAATTAAAATAATAATTTTTGGAATTTTCAGAAATTAAAAACGGATTTTAATAATAAAAATAAATAGGGAATATAATTTTTGAATATTTTTAAAACAGGAATCCTATTTTTGAAAACTCTGGAAAGTTCAGAAACTGAACTTCTATTTTTCAAAAGTCAGGGTACCAAACTGCAATTTTACCCCCCCCCCGTCGCCGGAAAATACAGGGGTGGCCGGAGAACAGGATTCCGGCACCCTCACCTCACCACAAGCTTCAGATCACATCTACAGACAACCAGGAATTGATTCATGCAATTAAAACACATCAATAACCCCAGACTTGGCCGGAAATTGGCCAAGAACATCGCCGGTTTCCGGGGAAACATCGAAAACTTAAAAAGACAACTCCCTTCGATTCACTAATCCTCTGTTAACGAGCTATATACCAATCGATTGCAAATTTCATAAGGAATACAACCCACTATAAATCAACAGCTAATAATCCCTTAATCAAAAAGCCCCAAATTTCAATTAAAAACATTCATACGGGTTATAAACCCTAATTTATAAACTCGAGAATTAAACCCACTTTTGAGCATGTTATTGGACTCCAAATCAGACGTATGACATATGAAAATCATTAGGAAAACAAGCTCTACAACATGCAATCATCAAATCATACAAAAATTCATCCGAACAAAAATTCATATTTTTAATAAAAATAATTCGAAAATAATAAAAATTATAGAAAAATAACCTTGATTTCTGCAGGTGTATGGATCACAGAATCTGATAGAGCTCTTCAAGACCTTCAAATTGGTTACTCGAGCTTTCCAAACCCATATCAATAACACCTCCAAAAGTTGGTTTGATTTTCAGAAGATTATATGAATATAAGTATTTTCTCTGGAAAATTATATTTTTAGCTGACTGCAAATGATTTTGATACGGAATAAAATACGGTAAAAGGCTATTTATATTTATGGAAATTAGTATTCCGTTGGATCATTCTGGATATAAAATGGTACGTTTATTTGTAAAAACTGATCCAAACGGTATCGGTTTTCGGGATAATTATTCAAATCAGTACAATTTGTACTGCGGTCTTGGTCTCAGCGCCTGGTTACACGTACTACGAGGTGATAATTGTGATAGTTTAATAAAAAGCTCCCGTTTATCGAAAATATGAGTTTTATTGATTTACCGAAATGAATATTGTATCGAAAATGTTACGCCGGGACCCGCGCAGGACAAACCGTACGCCGGATCGAAAAAGTCAAAACATGGAAAATGCTCGGAATATTGCAATTAGGTTAGGAAGGAGTTCTCGGAAGAGTTTCGGGTTATAAAAACGTAATAACGGATGACGTCGGTTGGTTCCCGTTTTTATAAAATAGATTTTAAATACCCGTAAAAAGATTTTATAAAATTCATGTGATTTCTATAAATTTATAAATCAACATAAAAATAATTAGGAAGATATGACAATTATCTATATTTTATTTTGGACATATAAAAATTATAATACTCAATTAATATTATTTTTAAATATCCAAACACATTTAACACTTAACAAATAATTCACAGAATAGATACTGAACACATATAATAATTATTTATTAGCAAAAATAATTACACGATATATCCCGGATATTACATCCTTCCCCCCTTAGAAGGATTCTGTCCTCAGAATCTCCTAAGAAAATAAACGAGGGTACTTTTCTCTCATATCACTTTCTAACTCCAAGGTTGACTCTTCAACCTTTGGGTTTCTCCATAATACTCTTACTAGCTTTACCACTTTATTTCTCAATACCTTCTTTCTTTCCTCTAAAATCTCTATCGGACTTTCTACATATGACAAATCTGCCTGAAGCTCTATTGGCTCATATTCTATTACATGCCTGGAGTCTGGATTATACTTCTTAAGCATCGATACGTGAAAAACATTGTGAATATGCTCCATGTGCGGAGGCAACGCCAGCTCGTAAGCTACTTTGCCAATGCGCTTTAGAATCTCGAAAGGTCCGACATATCTTGGGCTCAGCTTTCCTTTCTTTCCAAACCTCGTTAGTCCTTTCCACGGTGATACTTTCAGTAATACCAAGCTTCCTTCTTCGAATCCCATATCTTTCCTTGATTGATCTGCATATTTCCGTTGACGGTCCTGTACGGCTATTAATCTCTTCAGGATAATTTCAACCACTTCCTTTATCTGCTATACTAATTCAGGTCCAAGTATTTTACGTTCTCCCACTTCGTCCCAATACACTGGAGATCTACATTTGCGTCCATAAAGGGCTTCATAGGGTGGCATCCCAATACTGGCGTGATAACTGTTGTTGTAGGCAAATTCTACCAGAGGTAAATGCTCGTCCCAACTTCCTTTGAAATCAATAGCACAAACACGTAACATATCTTCGATTGTCTGGATCGTTCTTTTAGTTTGGTCGTCCGTCTATGGGTGATAAGCTGTACTCATATTCAGTCTTGTTCCCAAACATTCCTGAAAACTCTTCCAAAATCTTGAATTAAATCTTGGATCTCGATCCGATACAATGGACACATGAACTCTATGATGAACTACAATTTCCTTCAGGTACATATTGACTAACTTGTCGAGTGAAAATCTTTGATTTATAGGCAGAAAATGAGCTGACTTGGTAAGTCTATCCACTATAACCCAAATGGCATCATGATTAGCCCTTTTCCTTGGTAATCCAACTATGAAATCCATGGCAATATGTTCCCACTTCCACTCTGGAATCTCCAATGGTTGTAGCAATCCACTTGGTCTTTGATGTTCGGCTTTAACTCTCTGACATGTATAACATTTGCTAACCCATTCCGCAATTTCCCTCTTCATGTCTGACCACCAATAATTTTCCTTTAAATCTCTGTACATTTTGGTACTCCTTGGATGGATTGAATACCTTGAATTATGTGCTTCCTGTAAAATTTCATTCTTCAGCTCTGTCACGGGTGGAATCCAAATTCTTGAAGAAAACCTAAGAATACCTTGATCATCCTTTTGTGTGCACAATTCTTCACCTACCAAACGATTTATATCTTGATCCATTAAATCTTCCTGACACTTCTTTATTTTCTCTAACAACTCCGGCTGGAAAGTCATACTGTACACTTTTGCTTCATCAGGCTTGCAAACTCTAATCTCCAATTCCAGTTTCTGAAATTCCTTATATATCTCTTCAGGTACTGATAACACATTTAACTTTTCCTTCCGACTCAACGCGTCTGCTACAATGTGTTATTCCCAGTGGACTAACAATGAGATTTACAGAAGGGGGGTTGAATGTAAATCTCAAATCTTTTTCAAGTTTTGAGTAGTTTCTAAGGCTAAGTGTTTTAGTGAGCAAATGTGTGTGAATGGCTTGAAGCTAATACAGACAGATATATATTCAAACACAAATGTAAAGAACACAAAGAACTTAAAAACTTTTCTAGTGGATTTGTTGTTCCACCAGAGATGTGTTATTTCAGAAAATCTGTGATTCAAAGAATTAAATCACAGTTGCTTCCTAGTACAAACTAGATGATTTTCTCTCTGGATTTTTCTAAACAGCTCTGGAAAATTCACATCTAATTACTAGCTGCTACTTGGTTTATATATCACCAAGTTTACAAGTGAATACAAAACTGTAAAATACAATTAAAAAGGCTCTTCACATATTTCTTCTTCATTTTTCTATCCAATGCAATTTAGGCTTAGCTGTTAATCTTTAAATACTTCCTTGTTTGCACCAGAATGGAAATGCTGCATTTTCTTGATTCCTCCTAGAGGCTTCCACATTCCAGTTTGTCTATGTCAACCCATGTGCCTCTGTCAGCTTATGAATTGTCACTATCAACTGCTAATGAAGTAAGCATCCGTTGAGGCTTTCATCCGTTGATGCCTTATCCGTTGAGGCTTTATCCGTTGAAGCTTTTGTTGGGTTCCGAAGGCATAAAACGCAGCGGATAAACATAAATAAAACAAAAATTTCGAAACCCAAAACCAGGATCCATGTATAATTATGGGCAGATTATGGAGATAACGAATCATACCTTTCAAGAGATTAACTTTCACGAACTCAACGGAGATCCTAGCTATCACGCTTTGTGTCTACCTCTCGGAGAAACACCTCTATGGTATCCACACGAGCACCTTCAAGAACGTCTCACGAACTTGACTACGGAATGGATGTACTAGCCTCCTTCTTGACGATCTGAATTGCCTCTGCCTCTCTTTGCTGCTAGGGTTTTCTTAAAAAATGTACAAGCCTCTTTAACCTCTTATTATCTATTTATAATGACTGATTAAAAAGGCCCATAATAGCAAAGCCCAACCCTAGTAGGTATTGGATTAAATAATAAAAACGAATTTCTATTATTTAATTAATAACTAAGTCATACTTAATTATTATGGGCAAAAACATTCCTTTTAATTCGAATTTATATTATCGCAATTAAGTCTTACTTAATTATAATAAAATTCAAATAATCATCAATTAATTTAAATTCATAATTTAAATTAACTATTCCATTAAGTGCTCTATTTGTGCGACCCTATAGGCTATTATTTAATTGGCAATAATTTTATTCTCTAATAAAATTATAAACAATGAGCGGTATCTAGTAATACATCATTGTTACCCAATTAAACAATAATTAAATCGTGATTAGACAAAACCTTTCGTGATTAATGTTTTTCGTGTAATATAATCCCTTTAACCATACATATTATAGATTAAACTCGAGGCATGTATTTAGTCATCCTCTTCAACATTTAATCCGGGTTTACTTGATCCATGAGTAGATTATCGAGACAAATCATTATTTGAGCATGGCCATGCTTTTATAATCTCACTCAATCAAGAGGCCAATAATATCTCTCCTAATTATAGGAAGGTTAAATCCTTTATCTATCATTCATATTTCTCATACAACTCATGATATACCCGATGTCCACTTTTATCATCACCCGATCAAAAGTAACTTTTAATGTAGTCAAAGTATATTAATCCTCGTATAGAAATATAATGATTTCAAGTCAAAGGATCGTTACACCATTATCACTGTGAGTCTTTCTTATGACTTTATTAAACATGAAGAATCTCACTGTAGGTCTGTCCAGTACCATGTACTCTCACATGTACCTATGTATTGACTTTAGTATCCCCATACTTATAACCAATGAGATGTGGTTATCTTGTCAAACAACATACTAGTCTATCTATGTATTATTATTTTCCTATATAATAATACTCGACTAGGGACCTTTAAGAATATGATATATTATATAATCTCAAGTTCAAGTCATGTACTTAAACTATACAATTTGTATCATGATTCTAAGGACATTTATTATGCTAACAAAATATCGCAGTAATTAAGGTCATAATAAATACATTTATTGAATGATCAACTGACATAAAGATAAAAGAATAATGTATTGCCTCTAGGGCACCTACACTAACAATCTCCCACTTGCACTAGAGCCAATCACTCATATATCTAATACCCATGGAACTAGTGTGACCATCGTGCTTCTGCTGCGACAAGCCTTTGGTCAGTGGGTCTGCAATGTTATCATTTGTGTGCACTTTACATATGTGTATATCACCCCTTTCATTAATCTCTCGAATAAGGTGAAATCTCCTGAGTATATGTTTAGCCCGGGAGTGTGATCTAGGTTTTTAGCCTGTGCAATGGCTCCATTATTATCGCAGTATAGATCAATGGGATCTGCGATCGATGGAACCACTCCCAAATCAGAAATGAACTTTCGAATCCAAACGGCCTCCTTAGCTGCTTCACAAGCTGCAATGTACTCAGCCTCCATTGTAGAATCAGCTACTGTTTCTTGCTTTAAACTCTTCCAGCTTACAGCACCTCCGTTTAGACAAAACACAAAACCAGACTGTGATACAGTATCATCTCTGTCTGTTTGGAAACTTGCATCGGTGTAACCTTTTACAACGAGTTTCTCTTCTCCTCCATACACCAAGAATGAATCTTTAGTTCTTTTCAGGTACTTAAGAATATTCTTAACTGTCGTCCAGTGACCTTTACCCGGATTAGACTGGTATCTGCTCGTCATGCTCAAAGCATACGAGACATCTGGGCGAGTACATACCATTGCATACATGATAGATCCAATTGCTGAAGCATATGGAACTTTATTCATGTGGTCCTTCTCATCCAATGATTTCGGACACTGGTCCTTAGAGATCGTTATCCCTTGAGACACGGGGACATATCCCCTTTTTGCATTTTGTATTCCAAAACGATGCAAAACCTTATCAATGTATGTGCTCTGACTTAGACCGATCATCCTTCTAGATCTTTCTCTATAGATCCTCATTCCTAGAATGTAGGATGCCTCTCCTAAGTCTTTAATGGAGAAATTGCTCCCTAACCAAGTCTTAACAGCCTTTAGAGAAGGTATGTCATTCCCCATTAGTAGTATATCATCAATATATAGTACTATGAATGCCATATAGCTCCCACTAACCTTCTTGTAAACACACGGTTCATCTTCGTTTTGAACAAAGCCATACTCTGTGACTATTTCATCAAAACGGATATTCCATCTCCTAGAGGATTGCTTCAATCCATAAATGGATCGACGCAATTTACATACCTTGCCAGCATTCCTTGGATCGACAAAACCCTCAGGTTGTGTCATGTACACATCCTCTTCAAGGCTTCCATTAAGGAAGGCTGTTTTGACATCCATTTGCCAGATTTCATAATCATGGAATGCTGCAATGGCAAGTAAAATCCTTATACACTTGACCATAGCCACTGGTGAGAAAGTTTCATCATAGTCAATACCATGAATTTGTTTGAAACCTTTTGCAACCAGCCTAGCTTTATAGGTCTGAACATTTCCATCCATGCCCTTTTTCTTCTTAAAAACCCATTTGCACCCTATGGGTTTTACCCCTTCAGGTGGATCAACCAAAGTCCATACTTGGTTTTCGTACATGGAATCTATCTCGAATTTCATGGCTTCAAGCCATCTCTTAGAGTCTGGACTGTTCATAGCATCTTGGTATGTGAGAGGCTCATCTTCATCTATGAGCATCAAATCACCACACTGAGTCATGAGAAATCCATATCTCTCTGGCTCATGGCGAAATCTACCAGATCTACGAACAACCTGTGTTTGTTGAGCATTATCATTATTCTGCTCTTGTTCCACTTCAAGTTCAATGCTATTTTGCGGTTCTCGATCTTCATCGAGATCTATAGTTCTCCCGCTGTTTCTTTTGGAAACAAAATCTCTTTCCATGAAGACAGCATCTCGAGCAATAAACACTTTCTGCTCAGAAGGACTATAAAAATAATATGCCTTTGTTTCATTAGGGTATCCTACAAAAATGCACTCTTCGGATTTAGGTCCAAGCTTGTCAGATTCTTGACGTTTCACAAACGCCTTACATCCCCAAACTTTCATAAAGTTCATGCCTGACCGTTTCTCTTTCCATATCTCATATGGAGTCTTTTGAACCTTCTTAGTAGGAACACGGTTAAGTGTGAAAGCCGCTGTTTCTAGAGCGTAACCCCAGAAACTAATTGGAAGATCTGCATGACTCATCATCGATCGCACCATGTCCAACAAGGTGCGATTTCTCCTATCTGAAACTCCATTCCATTGAGGTGTTCCTGGCGGAGTGAGTTATGATACAATACCATACTCTTTCAAATACTCTCTAAATTCAGTGCTTAAGTATTCACCCCCACAATCGGATCGTAAGATCTTAATACTTGTATCTCCGCCAATTTGCTTCTTTACTTCAACCTTGTATTCTTTAAATTTTTCAAAAGAATCGGATTTGTTCTTCATAAGATATACATATCCATATCTACTGAAATCATCAGTAAATGTTATGAAGTAGTAGTAGCCTCCTCTAGCCATTACACGCATTGGGCCACATACATCACTATGTATTAGCTCCAGACGTTTAGTGGCCCTTTGACCCTTACCAGTGAAAGGGGCTTTAGTCATCTTACCAAGCAAACAAGATTCGCATTCTTGGTATGATTCAAAATCAAACTTATCCAAGTATCCATCCTTATGTAATTTGGATAGGCGTTTCTCATTTATGTGGCCTAGACGACAATGCCAGAGGTATGTTTGATTTGAGTCATTCATTTTAAGTCGTTTGTTTTCTATATTATAGACAGGGTTATCTAAATCAAGAACATATAAACCATTAAATAAACGCGCAACACCATAGGTTAAATCATTCAAAGCAAAAGAGCAACTGTTGTTCTTTATTGTAAACGAAAAACCTTTCTTGTCCAAATAAGAAACATAAATAATGTTTCTGCGAATCGCAGGCACGTAAAAACAGTCTTATAGTTCTAAAACAAGCCCCGAGGGCATAGATAAATAATAAGTCCCTACAGCTAAAGCAGCAACTTTTGCTCCATTGCCTACTCTTAGGTCCACTTCTCCCTTAGCCAAAGTTCTACTTCTCTGTAGGCCCTGCACATTTATACAAATGTGAGAAGCACATCCAATATCAAATACCCAAGATGTAGAAATAGACAAATTGACTTCTATAACATAAATACCTGATCCAGAAATCTGAACTGCTTTCTTTTTCTTCAGATCCTCCAAGTAAATTGGACAGTTTCTCTTCCAGTGACCATCTTTCTTACAGTAGTGACATTCACCCTTGGCCACACCACCTTTAGGCTTTAAAGCCTGTTTGGGACCTGACTTTGGCTTGGGTGTAGAATCAGATCCAATCTTCTTCTTACCCTTCCATTTGCCCTTCCCTTTGGCCTTACCTTTATTTCCCACCATCAGTATGGGAGCAGGTTCAGCTGTCTTCATGTTGGTCTCATATGTTCTCAATATATGCAACAATTCAGTAGGTGTTTTGTCAAATTCATTCATATTGTAGTTCACAACAAACTGAGTGAATTTGTTGTTCAAAGAATTCATGATTAGGTCAATACCAGTTTCCGGACCAATCGAGAAACCCAAAGTTTCAAGGTACTCAATGTAACCAATCATCTTCAGAACATGTGGGCCAACTGGTTCACTCGCCCCTTATTTGCAATTAAAAAGTGACTTACTCGTGTTGAACCTTTCTTGACGAGTTTGGCTTGCAAACATGCTTTGCAAGTGCTCATTGATAGTATATGCATCCATATGCACATGCTGTCTTTGAAGCTTAGCACTCATAGTTGCCAACATAAGACAAGCAACATCATTTGCATCATTCTCATCCCTTGTGTGTGCTGCTCGTTCATCAGTAGTAGCACCCTCAGGAAGGGGGCCTGGAGGAGGAATATCAATGACATGAAGCTTGCGCTCCTGCCTGAGGACAATCCTCAAATTCCTCTGCCAGTCTAGGAAGTTGTTTCCTCCTATCAGCTTGTCCTTCTCAAGGACTGAACGTACGGATAGTGTGTTTGTGTTGTTTGCCATTACTCAGTATTTACAATAATAAAAGCGCAAAATAAACATTAGATTGTATGAGTTAAAATTTTATGTTCATATGATTATGATATATTCGTAATATATCTCCCACTATTTTTTTATCAAATTAATAGCCCTAACTATTAATTCGGAAAGTATATCCCATAAATCTTTCTAGTGAGCCAAGATCCATATTTCGTCATGTTCTAAGTCAACCACTGGTATCCTTAAAACATGATTATTTAGGTAGACAACAGTTGTCAATTATATCATATATAATTCTTGGATAATTTGGTGAACAACAATTGATCTTATCTATCTAATAGATTTTTAACCAAATTCTATGCTTCTAAGTTCATAATAGTTGAATATAACTGTTTATATTCACCTTATTATGATGACTCAGTTAAGTTAGACCCAATGATACAACGTCCGAATATAACCGTTTATATTCGTCGCATTTCACCATGATAGATAGGAGTCCCCTGCCACTGACAGCCCTTCCCCTTATCGATCTAGGATTTAATGAGTGTTCATTCATTGGAAAGCATCTGATTAAAACTTAATATTTTTACTTAGGGATTTTTAATTTAGAACGATCATGATCCCATCATAAAGAGATTCCCAATTTTTCCTTGAATAAAATACTTTAAATCAATACTCGTCAATGGTTTGATTTCCAGGTAATGGAGGAGTCACATCGGTCTCGCTTAAAACCCACAGCCTTACAAGTTCTATGAACCCGTTGTTGACAAAATCGCCCCATGTCAGAAATAAAGAAAATTCGTATTTTATTCCGTGTTTCATAAACACGAGAATCTCATGATCGTTTGTTAATTTTAAATCTTGAGTCGTTACAGATTTTATCTTGTTTAAAGGCATGGCATGGGTGATGTATCTAATACATACATGCATCATTAATCTAATTAAAACATGCATTTTCTACTCTACACATACTATTTATACATCATATGAAAAGTACGTAAAGTAAACGTGCAATAGTTATGGCCCAATCCTATGTGATCTTTTCAGGCTAATGAAAAGATCAAGGTCAATCTATGGTGTAAAAATAACTATTACATATGTCTTCTCTATTGCTTCCATTGTCTTCTTGGCCTCCATAGGATGCCTCCTCTTTCCCTTGTCCTTCTTGGATGTTACATTAAGAATTATACTAATGAACTTACAAAAGAACTCGAGTTACATTCGAGATAAAACAACTACAAATAGAAAACGACATGCAAGTCGTATTTATTACAAACCAAAAGAATAAACCATTACAACTAAGGTCTTAAGGCCATAACTATGCACCATGCTCAAGTAACCATTAAAGAACATGATAGATCATATAAAGATGATATACTATTTATCACTTATCATGATCCAATCAAGAATAATAAATAAGTAAAGCATATGTCATAAGCACAAATTAAAAACGAAACCCGATGGCGGAAATTTTTGTAAAATCAAGTATCAGAATACTAGAAAAACATGTATCAGAATACTATTCCAGAAGCATGTATCAGTATACACACGATCCATATCCCAGTTACCAAAAACGTGTATCAGTATACATATTTTAAGAGATCGCATACATATGAGTTATGGCAGATCTTAAACATACTAGTATCATCATATAGATCATTAACAGATTCATCATATCATTCATATAACATAACTGTTATCATGGCAGACTCATATAACATAACTGTTATCATGGCAGACTCATCACACATGCATACTTGTAAAAATACAGTAAACACGTAACCAAATCAGCCCCTTATACACGTAGCTCTGATGCCATTTTTGGGTTCCGAAGGCATAAAACGCAGCGGATAAACGTAAATAAAACAAAAATTTCGAAACCCAAAAACAGGATCCATGTATAATTATGGGCATATTATGGAGATAACGAATCATACCTTTCAAAAGATTAACTTTCACGAACTCAACGGAGATCCTAGCTATCACGCTTTGTGTCTACCTCTCGGAGAAACACCTCTATGGTATCCACACGAGCACCTTCAAGAACGTCTCACAAACTTGACTACGGAATGGATGTACTAGCCTCCTTCTTGACGATCTGAATTGCCTCTGCCTCTCTTTGCTGCTAGGGTTTTCTTAAAAAACGTACAAGCCTCTTTAACCTCTCATTATCTATTTATAATGACTGATTAAAAAGGCCCATAATAGCAAAGCCCAACCCTAGTAGGTATTGGATTAAATAATAAAAATGAATTTATATTATTTAATTAATAACTAAGTCATACTTAATTATTATGGGCAAAAACATTCCTTTTAATTCAAATTTATATTATCTCAATTAAGTCTTACTTAATTATAATAAAATTCAAATAATCATCAATTAATTTAAATCCATAATTTAAATTAACTATTCCATTAAGTGCTCTATTTGTGCGACCCTATAGGCTATTATTTAATTGGCAATAATTTTATTCTCTAATAAAATTATAAACAATGAGCGGTATCTAGTAATACATCATTGTTACCCAATTAAACAATAATTAAATCGTGATTAGATAAAACCTTCCGTGATTAATGTTTTTCATGTAATATAATCCCTTTAACCATACATATTATAGATTAAACTCGAGGCATGTATCTAGTCATCCTCTTCAACATTTAATCCGGGTTTACTTGATCCATGAGTAGATTATCGAGACAAATCATTATTTGAGCATGGCCATGCTTTTATAATCTCACTCAATCAAGAGGCCAATAATATCTCTCCTAATTATAGGAGGGTTAAATCCTTTATCTATCATTCATATTTCTCATACGACTCATGATATACCCGATGTCCACTTTTATCATCACTCGATCAAAAGTAACTTTTAATGTAGTCAAAGTATATTAATCCTCGTATAGAAATATAATGATTTCAAGTCAAAGGATCGTTACACCATTATCACTGTGAGTCTTTCTTATGCTTTTATTAAACATGAAGAATCTCACTGTGGGTCTGTCCAGTACCATGTACTCTCACATGTACCTATGTATTGACTTTAGTATCCCCATACTTATAACCAATGAGATGTGGTTATCTTGTCAAACAACATACTAGTCTATCTATGTATTATTATTGTCCTATATAATAATACTCGACTAGGGACCTTTAAGAATATGATATATTATATAATCTCAAGTTCAAGTCATGTACTTGAACTATACAATTTGTATCATGATTCTAAGGACATTTATTATGCTAACCAAATATCGCAGTAATTAAGGTCAAAATAAATACATTTATTGAATGATCAACTGACATAAAGATAAAAGAATAATGTATTGCCTCTAGGGCACCTACACTAACAGCTTTATCCGTTGATGCATTATCAGTTGAAGTCTTTATCCGTTGAAGCACTAATCGTTGATGGATATTATCCGTTGAAGCTTTAGAGACATCCGTTGAAGCTTTGTTTCTTATCCGTTGAAGGTCTTCAATATCAGTTGATACTTCTTCACTTATACAAAATTACAAGGCATGAAATATTTACAATTAGCCCTCCTATTTGCATATCCACTAGTAGTCAACATGACTGATAATTTCCTACAACATCTAAGAATTACAACTTGAATCCAGAGAATGAAATGTGCTACAATACTAAACTTATTGCTAAATAAAGCTACTCCTTCAACGGATAGACAAGATGGTCTTATCCGTTGAGGCTACAAACACTAGATTTCTACTTAAGTGTTTTGTTTAACTTATCATCAAACTAATACACATATTCCTAACAATCTCCCCCTATTTATGTCTACTAGAACTGTAGGCATAAATTTGGGTTTAGCTTGATGATAACAAAACACGTGACAAATATATTAACTGTAATAAAGCAGAAATTCAAAAGTGCTGCAAAAATGTGTATGCTGAGATGGAATTGAAGAATTACATTGTTTCCAAGGGTGCTCCTTTAGCCTGAGCAGATTAATTTCTTTTCCTTTGATCCCTTGTTTTCTTTCCTAGCCTCCTGTCATTCTCCTCTATTTGAAGTTGAAGTTGTCTGTAGAACTCAGCTTCATCTTCTTCATTGATGTCCAACTTGGATTGCATATCCTTAAGAGTTTCATTACTGGCAATCTTGAGCTGATCTTCAAGTCTGAAAAATCTTCTGAATCCTTTATTGTCTCTGAACTCCATCAACCAATGAGGTGATTTGTGAACTATAATTCCTCTTTCTTGAATGAGTAATGTTCTAGGCAAGGCATTGGGCTCCCACCAAGTTTTCCTTATGTTGGCAATCTTGTTGAGAATCTCAGTCTTGGCAGTCCTGGTAAAGCCAGAATCCCTTTGTATGGCTGAGTAGACTCTAACCAAGGTAGAGTAGCCTTCATTCAGAATCCTGTAGAGAGGCCAAGTTCTTTCCCCACTTCCTTTGTATTTGAACACTAGTCTTTCTGGTAGCTGTCTATAGGCAGCTATTCCCCTTACTTCCTCCAGCTCATCCAGATAGAGTTCAATGTCTGAAAATTCTTTTATGTCACAAATGTGAACATAATCATCCTTAGAGGCTTGTGGCTTAGGCTTAGGCTTCTGAGTGAATTTGATTGAGGTTTTAGAAGGTGTTGATTTGATTCTTCTTTTCTGCTTCTTTGATGGTGGAGAAGAGGTTAAGAAGGTGGGCAATTTGATGGTGTCCCAATCAATTGGTTCTTCCTTAGGAATGATTGTTTCACCATGAATGTTTATGAAGGGGTCAGGCACAATGGGTTCAGGAATAGAAGGTAGTGGTTTGGATTTTGATTGGGTTTCTTCAGTCTCATCTACCATCTTTCTCTTTGCATTGGCCTTCTTTCTGTTCCCTTTCTGCCATTCCTCTCTTTTCTTACTTCTTCCTTTCATATCATTATCAACCATGTCCCCCATACCTTCATCTTCACTTTTGTCTTCAATTTCTTTCTTTTCTTCAGCTTGACTTGACTTTAGCTGTTTTTCAAGCTTTGCTTGTGCTCTTTTATCAGTCTTTAGCTTTTTGGCTTCTTCCTTCAACCGTCTGGTTTCTTCCCTCTTGGATATTGAGAATTTGGGATGTCCTTGCATCACACAGATGCTCTTTCCCTCTTTAAAGATAATAGCCATGTTCCTCCTTTCAACCACATCCATGGTCTCTTTGTGCTTTATGATACTTCCACCCAAAACCTTGTCTTCATCAGGCTTTGGAAGAGAAAAATCCACTTCTTTCATCTGAGCAAGGCTTAGAGGATTCTTTGGAGAGTCCTTATTGGATCTGTTGTTGGGCTTGAGAAACATAGGTTTCGTATTCTTGGAAGAAGTCTCTCCAACCTTATTCCTCCTTACTGGCTTGAGCTCCATAATAATTGGTTCCACCTTTGTGCTATGCTTCATAGATTGTGATTTAGAAGTTGTAGAACCAAAAATTTGTTGCATCTTTTCATCAATTTTCCTCCTTTGCTCTTTGACTTACAATTCAGCTGCTGCTATCTGGATTAGATCAATTCCATCAAGCTTTCCTTTGATTTGAATAATTGGAGAAGTGGTGATGGCAGGAACTAGCACTTGAGATATTTGAACTGTTGTTGATGGCTCTCCTTCCCCTTCCCCTTTATTCTCCCCCTTTTTGTTATCATCAAGGGTAGGGGTCAAGCCTTGTGCTTTTGCCAGCTGCATTAGTAGATTTGTCTGAGTTTGTTGATTCTGAAGAATGGTGACCATAGAGTCTTCAATGATCTGAACTCTGTCTTCCAACCTGGCCAGCCTCTTGTCAGCATCTGATGCTTTCCTCAGTCTCCCCAACAAATCTTGCATAGTACTATAAGGCATGACTGAATCCAACTTCTCAGCATTGTAGGATTTCAGATCAGCAATGTCCTGCTTGAGTTCATCCACACTTAGATTCTGTTTGAAATGCTACAACTGCAAGAGATGCAGAGAGTCCAGATGAGCTTGAAGAATTGCCTTGGTACCAGCATCTGTAGTCTCCTGAAGGGCCTTCTGAATAGTCATTACTTGCCT
Organism: Apium graveolens; assembly: GCF_009905375.1. NCBI lineage: Eukaryota > Viridiplantae > Streptophyta > Magnoliopsida > Apiales > Apiaceae > Apium > Apium graveolens. The sequence goes on along the minus strand of NC_133657.1, from coordinate 97,918,179 downwards.
GACCAAAGTGACACCAAACTCTCCTGGTGTAGATGCCTTTGCCCATGCCCAATCAGGTAGATCTGGAACAGAACTTGGGCCTGCTTCTCCCCCTAAGTTCATGCTCTCATCCAAAGAATTAGAGTCATCATCATTAGAATTTACTCCAAATTCTTCAGATGGATCACCAGCTTGAGAAGGCAGCCTGTTAACAGCAGCTTTGTCTCTGAGAAGAGATTCTGAAGTGTATACAATGTTTAAAGTCTATTCTGCCTCCTCATTGCCCTGAGCAGTCAATAATTGATAGGCTGGAATAGGGTGAGTAAAAGTGTCAGCATCCAAGGAAATGTTATCAATTACAGCTTTGTAATGTTGCTGAAATTGTCTTTCCTTTTCTGCATCATCCACTATCATTGACTCACTAGCAATGGCTGGATCCACCCTTATAGCTTCTGTACCTGCCTTTCTCTCATTTTCTCTATTTTCTTGCATCAGGGGCTCCCCCTGGCTCACACACACCCTCACACCCTCACCCTCACCTCTTAAGGTGGCACTCCCCTCACTCACTTTTGCCATGCTGGAAGAAATAGCATGCATATGATGACTCTCAACCTCTCCTTTTTCCTGGGAGCAACCCAGCCTCTCACTCAAATTATCACTCCCTTCCCTCAAACCTAAAAGTGATTGTACAGTAACCATGTCCTCTACAATTGGAATTGTTTCTGTTATATGTGTAGAGACCATCAACGGATAGGGAGTATCCGTTGAAGTGGAAACTGATGGTATCAACGGATAACTGCTGTTAAGCTTATCCGTCGAAGAACAACCACTTGTCAACGGATGAGAGATATCCGTTGAAGAAGGAAAAGATGTAGATATTGAAAGTGACATAATTTTTGAATCTGTGTGAATTGATTTTAAGTGAGGTGACACAGATTCTTCAACTATATCTGAAAGAATTGGCTGATGATCCAACAAATCATGTAAAAGATGATGATCATCAGGTTTTGAGTGGGGCTCCTCCCTGAGTTTTAATGAGGGAGAATCAGGAAGTGATGTGAATATCATATCCACATCCAGAGAGGGTGATAGAGAGTTTGATGATGGATGTGTTTCTATTATGAGAGAATGGGGTTGTGACTCCACATTTGCTGGAGTCACATCAAGCTGAATTTGAGAAGGCAAAGATACAGGTGGATGTATATGTGCTGTGTGTGCCCCTTGTGTGGAAACTAGGGTCTTGGCCTTTTTCTTCCTTAAAAAGGCTTTGATTGGTGAATGTGTGGCTTCAGTGTCCCTCCCTCTTTTGTTCTGTGTCTCTGGTTGGGGACTATTTTCAATAGTTGCACCCTTTTGGGAGGATGCAACTAGGGATGTGTTTGACTCCTTTTGAACCACCACAGTCTTTTCAGAGACTGTGGCTTGGCTGGCTGGGGTACCACTCACCTCTCCCACCTTATCCTGGGGGGTTTCATGATGTTCACCCCTCCCCTCACCACTCACACCCTGTTCACTCCCTTCAGGGTTTATGGTAGTTGTTACAACTGTTGTCTTTTGAGAGACAACAGAGGTGGTTTTCTTTGGCTTGTGTTTTGAAATTTTAGTTTTGGTGGCTTTGGTAGGAACCTGTTTGGACAAAGACACAGATTCCATTGCCACACTGGAAGGCAAAAAAACAATGGGGTTGGAAATAATAGGAGTTATAGAAGTGTTTACCTCACTTACCTGTGGTGCATTCATGATTGGCAAATATACCAATGGCACCTGGCTGTTGAGATTCATTCTCAAAAGGTCTGCAAGGACCCTTTTCTCTTGTGCCCAGCATTTGAGTTTATTGTTCTCATTAGATATAACCAATCCTTCAGCAACATGGTTAGCCAATAACATAAAGAATCTAGCATAATAGATGTTATGTGGTCTATTAGCTTTGTTACCTAATCTGGAACCTAATTCTAGCATGACATAGTTGCTAAAATTAAAGTACCTATCAGAAACTAGCATATAGAGCATATTAACAAGAGATGAAGTTATGGCATCGAAATTGCTAATCTTCCCAGAGAAAACCTTGATAAAGGCATCTCCAAGAAAACTCCATTCTTTCCTAAGGCCCTTCCTTCTAATACTACCTAAACTAGCAGAATCAAAAGCATAGCCTATCGAATCTAACATAGCAGATACATCTTTATCAGTGTGTGGTGTCATGGCATTATTCTCAGGCAACTTAAAGAAAGACTGTATATCATCACAGTTAATGCAATAATCCTTACCTTTGAGAGAGAAGGCAATAGTCATATATGTGGAGTTGAACTCTGCAGTTGTCCAAATCTCCTCAATCACCTCACAGTAGATGGTTGGGGCTTCCAGCATTGCATAGCTTAGTTTGCAGTTTTTGATGAAGTCCATCATCTTGTGATAATCAGAATGGGATTCATTCTTTTCAACCAAGGCTACGAAATTATTCTTTTCATAAACAAATCCAGATTGAGACATAATTTTGACTACTGGTGCCATTGTTGTGAGTAGAGGTTGCAGAGAAAAACTTGAGAATTTTGGGAGAGAAGGAGAATAAAAATTGCAAGAAAGCGTAAAGTGAAAATAAGAATTCAATGGGATTTTATACTTTCTTGAATTAAAACATAAATAAAATGATTAAATGATACTTTTAAACAAATTACAGCCGTTTAAGAATAAAGAAACAGTGTATATTTGTATCAACGGTTAAGGAAAAGAATCAACGGTTGTGACTCACTTAAAGTAACTGATGTGACACTTCAACGGATAAGGTAAATAGTTATCCGTTGATGATCAACACTATTTTATCCGTTGAGGGATAAAATTACCAGAAATGTATTTGTCTTTCAACGGATAATGAACATCCGTTGATAGAATAATTTTGGCTTTCAACGGATAGGGAATATCCGTTGATAGAATAAGTCTTACTTAAAGCCAACTTTGTTCTTGCAGCAAATTCATTTCAGGCTTCAAAGCAGATTATATAGAGGACATAAATTTATGAATAATTAAGCATACCTAGCTCACTTACTAATCTTGTGAATGTTGATTCATCAAGTGGCTTGGTAAATATGTCTGCAATCTGCTTTTCACTTGGAACAAAATGAAGTTCCACTGTACCTTTCATCACATGTTCCCTAATGAAGTGGTACTTGATGTCAATGTGCTTGGTTCTTGAGTGCTGCACTGGATTTTCAGTAATGGCAATGGCACTTGTATTGTCACAGAATATAGGAATTTTGTCAACAGTTAGTCCATAGTCAAATAGTTGATTCCTCATCCATAGTATCTGTGCACAACAACTACCAGCAGCAATGTACTCAGCTTCAGCTGTAGATGTAGAAACATAATTTTGCTTCTTGCTGAACCATGACACAAGCTTGTTCCCTAGAAATTGACAGGTGCCAGTTGTGCTTTTCCTGTCTATTTTGCAGCCTGCATAATCTGCATCTGAGTAGCCAATTAGATCAAAACCAGACTCTCTAGGGTACCAAATTCCTAGATTTAGAGTCCCTTTGAGATATCTGAAGATTCTTTTAATAGCCACTAAGTGAGATTCTTTAGGGTCAGCTTGAAATCTAGCACAGAGACATGTAGAAAATATTATATCAGGTCTACTAGCAGTTAAATATAAAAGTGAGCCAACCATGCCTCTATAACTTGAAATGTCCACAGACTTTTCAGCCTTGTTTAATTCAAGCTTGGTGGCAGTGGCCATGGGAGTTTTTGCAGATGAACAGTCCATTAAGTCAAACTTCTTTAAAAGATCATAAATATATTTAGTTTGACTAATGAAAATTCCACCACTAATTTGTTTAACTTGTAAACCAAGAAAATAAGTTAGCTCTCCCATCATGCTTATTTCATATTTACTTTGCATTAACTTAGCAAACTTTTTACAAAGCTTATCATCTGTAGATCCAAATATAATATCATCTACATAAATTTGAACAAGTATTGTAGAGCCATTAACATTTCTAAAGAAAAGAGTTTTGTCAACAGTACCTCTTGTGAAGTGATTATCTAGAAGAAATTTTGACAAAGTCTCATACCAGGCTCTAGGTGCTTGCTTTAGTCCATAGAGTGCTTTCAACATATAATACACATAGTCTGGAAAGTTTGGATCTTCAAATCCTGGAGGTTGGCTTACATAAACTTCTTCCTCCAATTCCCCATTTAGAAATGCACTCTTGACATCCATTTGATAGACTTTGAAATTGGCATGGGCTGCATAGGCTAGAAAGATTCTAATGGCCTCAAGTCTGGCAACTGGAGCAAATGTTTCATCAAAATCTATTCCCTCTTGTTGAGAATAGCCTTTAGCAACCAATCTGGCTTTATTCCTTATGACAATGCCATTTTCATCCATCTTGTTTCTGAATACCCATTTTGTGTCAATAGAACTCTTGTTCTTTGGCTTGGGTACCAGCTTCCATACTTTGTTCCTCTCAAATTGGTTTAGCTCCTCTTGCATTGCTAAAATCCAATCTGGATCCAATAGAGCTTCTTCTACTCTCTTAGGTTCCTCCTGTGATAGAAAGCTACTATACATACATTCATCTTGAGTAGCCCTTCAAGTTTGCACTTTAGATGTAGCATCACCAATGATCAGTTCAAAAGGGTGATTCTTGGTCCATTTCCTTTGAGGTGGTAGATTAGCTCTAGATGGGGTTGCCTCAGTATTGTCATGATGTGAGATAGAATGTTGATTGGTTAAAACTCCCCCTGAGTTGCTGATCCTTTGAAAGGAATTGGGAGCTCTATCAACTGATGAAGTGAATTGATTATCCGTTGACAGACTGTGATCAACGGATGCTTCATTATGAACTTCAACGGATGATGCACTTTGTCTTTCAACGGATGCTGCATTGCTTCTTTCAACGGAAGCTGAATTATGAGTTTCAATGGATGCAGCATTCTGTGCATTATCCAAAGGCAGATTTTGAATTCTTCTTGAGATGCCTTCTTCATCATTCTCATCTTCACTATCATCATAATATATCTCAATATTGTCAAATTTGAGTCCTTCATGATGTCCCTCATTTGTTAGTCCATCAATCTTTTTATCATCAAACACAACATGCACAGATTCCATGACAATGTTGGTTCTTAGATTGTAGACCCTATATGATTTTCCAGCAGAATAACCAACAAATATTCCTTCATCAGCCTTTGCATCAAACTTCCCTTTGTGATCAGATTGATTCCTTAAGATGTAACATTTACAACCAAAGACATGCAGAAAGTTTAAAGTTGGTTTTCTACTCTTGAATAATTGATAGGGAGTCATGCCTTTTGCCTGATTGATTAGAGAAATATTCTGAGTGTAACATGCACAGTTAACAGCCTCAGCCCAAAAATAAGTTGGGAGTTTTTACTCTTCAAGCATTGTCCTTGTAGCTTCAATTAGTGATCTGTTCTTCCTTTCCACCACACCATTTTGTTGTGGGGTCCTTGGAGCTGAGAACTCATGCATGATCCCATTTTCTTCACAGAACAACTTCATGGTTGAATTTTTTAACTCAGTTCCATTGTCACTCCTAATATTCCTTACTTTGAAATCAGGATGATTGTTGACTTGTTTGATATGATTGATAATGATTTCACTAGCTTCATCCTTTGATCCAAGAAAATAAACCCATGAAAACTTTGAGAAATCATCTACAATCACTAGGCAATATCTTTTCCTTGAAATTGACAATACATTGACTGGTCCAAAAAGATCCATGTGTAGCAGTTGTAATGGTTCATCAATTGCAGATTCAAGCTTCTTACTGAATGATACTTTCTTTTGCTTTCCTTTCTGACAAGCATCACACAGTCCATCTCTTGTGAATTCTACTAGAGGCCTTCCTCTAACTAAGTCCTTTTTGACTAGATCATTCATTGTCTTGAAATTCAAGTGGGACAGCTTCTTGTGCCATAGCCAACTTTCAACTGAACTTGCTTTACTGAGAAGACAAGTAATAGATTCTGCATCTGTAGAGTTGAAGTCAGCTAAATACATATTCCCTTTTCTAACTCCAGTTAGAACCACTTTATTGTCCTTCTTACTTGTGACAATACAGGCTTCAGAATTGAAGGAAACAGTATTCCCTTTGTCACATAGTTGACTGATGCTCAATAAGTTGTGTTTGAGACCATCAACCAATGCAACTTCATCAATGATGACATTTTCTTTTGAAATCAAGCCATATCCCATAGTGAATCCTTTTCTGTCATCTCCAAAGATTATACTAGGGCCAGCTCTCTCCTTAAACTCTGTGAGCAGGGTGAAATCTCCTGTCATGTGTCTTGAACAGCCACTGTCCAAGTACCATAGATTCCTTCTTTTTCCCTGCACACAACAAAATCAATCAAGTTGATTTTGATACCCAAGTTTCCTTGGGTCCAGCCTTGTTAGTCTTTTTCCTAGACTTCATTCCTCCTGCATCTTTTGACTTAGGTAACTTTGGGTCAACCTTGATCTCAGATGTGGTTACTTGAAGTGTAGGGTTAGTCACAGAATCATTTAGCACATTTGATTGAATTTGATAAGGCATAGATTGTGCATACATGTTATTCCACATAGGCATATTGTATGGCATTTGAGGCATAATAAAATGCAGTAAAATAAGGATTATTAGTATATGGTATGTTTGCAAAATGTGCATGGGGATTCTGATGAGATATAACAGGTATAACATGCAGAGGTGACATAGACATGTTAGGCATGGAGGGATTTGAAGGCATGGGAGCATTTTTAACAGATTTATAATTATCAGATATGTGATTAACACTTTTACAATGCACACAGCTTTTTCTAGGAGCATACCTATCAGGTGTGTAATTGTTATGTTTATTAATCCCTACCTTCCCATTTCTTTTAGATTTTCTTTTAGTTTCCTTCTTATCCTCAACCAACTTAAGCCTATTTTTCAGCTGATCTAAAGTCATGTGTCCTATATTCACCTTACTGGCATCTTTGGATGTGCTAGCTCCTTCTTTGACAAAGTTCTTGAAAGTTGAATCATCCTTCTTATTGAGATTTTTATTTTTAAAATTACTTGCCTGTTTTAATTGATGAGCCTTCAACGGATGCTCTTTTTCTTCCTTCAATGGATAACTTTCATCATCCGTTGATTCCACATCCGTTGACAATCCATCAATTAATTCCAACTCCTTTTTGTTTTTCTTCCAGGCATCCTCACAGAATGATTCAATTCCCTGAACCTTGGCAATCTGAACACTAACATCCCTAGATGTTTTCCAGGCCTTGATTACCTCTTGCTCACTTTCTAACTGTTTAGAAAGAATTTCTACTTTCTTAACAGCTTCTTCTAGTTCACTCTCAACAGTCAAGCATTTGAGTTTAATCTTTTCAAGCTCAATTACCTGATCCTCTAACACAACATTCCTATCACTTAAAAACACATTATTCTCTTTGATCCTAGTGTTTTCTTTAGCTAGTGATTTAAGGGAAACACGCAAATGATATAATTCATTGGACATATCATTTATGGCTTCATTGCATTCATTTTTAGAAAGCTGAGAGAGATCAGTAGTAATTACCTGGTTGCTTGATGAGCTAGTTTCATTTTCATCAGAATTAGCCATCAGGGCTAGGTTGACATATTCCATATCATCATCTTCATTGACTCCATCTGCTGCCCAATCATCTTGAGTGAGAAAAGCTCTTTCCTTTTGTTTGAGCAAATCAAAATACTTCTTTTTGTAATCAACTTGCTCAAATTTCTTCTTATCAGAGGTTGGCTTCCTACACTCACTTGCAAAGTGTCCACTAATGCCACAGTTATAACATTTGAACTTGGATTTGTCCACCATATTTTTGTTTGGCTTAGTAAATTTTGTATTTTTCCTGAACTTCATCTTTGCAAACCTCCTAGACAGAAAAGCCAGATGTTCATCAACATCATCAGAGTCATCCTGACTGGAATTGTTTTCATCCTCAGCTACTTGCTCTTTACCCTTGCTTGATTCTGATTTGCTTGTGCCAATTTTGAGACTTGGCATTGTCTTCTCCTCATTCCTGGTTTCAACCTTCTCACTGTCAGCTACAAGTGCAACTGATTCTCCTTTTCTCTTCCCTTTTTCCAACAGCTCATCTTGCTCCATCTCAAGTTCATATGTCTTCAAAATTCCATATAATCTTTCAAGTGTGAAGTCCTTATAATCTTGAGAATTTCTTAGAGAAACAGTCATAGGCTTCCATTCCTTTGGTAGAGACCTTAGAAATTTTAAATTGGATTCCTTGACTTGGTACATTCTGCCATACAGCTTCAATTCATTCAACAGTTTCTGAAATCTGTTAAAGGTATCATTCAATGATTCTCCTTCTTCAAAATGAAAATATTCATACTGTTGAATGAGAAGCTGCATTTTGTTTTCTCTAACTTGCTCAGTGCCTTCACAGATAAGCTGCACAGTATCCCAAATTTCCTTAGCAGTTTGGCTGTTAATGACATTGTCAAACATATCTTGATCTAGGCCATTAAACAGAATGTTCATGGCTTTCTTGTCCTTGTGAACCTCTTCAATATCTTCAATAGTCCATTCTGCTTTTGGCATGGGAATAGACTGTCCAACAGCAACTATTGCAGTAGCAGCTGTGGTCACCTTGTAAGGAATGTGAGGACCATTTTCAATGCAGTTGATGTAGCTTTCATCTTGAGAGAGAAGATGTAAATGCATCTTCACTTTCCAGTGATGATAGTTATCTCTTTCCAAGATTGGAATCTTTACACCAATATCCTTCTTACTCATGATGTTAGCAGAATAGATCTTTAAACTCTTTGTATGTTAAGAGCTTGCTCTGATACCATTCCCAGTGGACTAACAATGAGATTTACAGAAGGGGGGTTGAATGTAAATCTCAAAACTTTTTCAAGTTTTGAGTAGTTTCTAAGGCAAAGTGTTTTAGTGAGCAAATGTGTGTAAATGGCTTGAAGCTAATACAGACAGATATATATTCAAACACAAATGTAAAGAACACAAAGAACTTAAAAACTTTTCTGGTGGATTTGTTGTTCCACCAGAGATGTGTTATTTCAGAAAATCTGTGATTCAAAGAATTAAATCACAGCTGCTTCCTAGTACAAACTAGATGATTTTCTCTCTGGATTTTTCTAAACAGCTCTAGAAAATTCACATCTAATTACTAGCTGCTACTTGGTTTATATATCCCCAAGTTTACAAGTGAAGACAAAACTGTAAAATATAATTAAAAAGGCTCTTCACATGTTTCTTCTTCATTTCTCTATCCAATGCAATTTAGGCTTAGCTGTTAATCTTTGAATACTTCCTTGTTTGCACCAGAATGGAAATGCTGCATTTTCTTGATTCCTCCTAGAGGCTTCCACATTCCAGTTTGTCTTTGTCAACCCATGTGCCTCTGTCAGCTTATGAATTGTCACTATCAACTGCTAATGAACTAAGCATCCGTTGAAGCTTTCATCCATTGATGCCTTATCCATTGAGGCTTTATCCGTTGAAGCTTTATCCGTTGATGCATTATCAGTTGAAGTCTTTATCCGTTGAAGCACTTATCCGTTGATGGATATTATCCGTTGAAGCTTTAGAGACATCCGTTGAAGCTTTGTTTCTTATCCGTTTAAGGTCTTCAATATCAGTTGATACTTCTTCACTTATACAAAATTACAAGGCATGAAATATTTACAATTAGCCCTCCTATTTGCATATCCACTAGTAGTCAACATGACTGATAATTTCCTATAACATCTAAGAATTACAACTTGAATCCAGAGAATGAAATGTGCTACAATACTAAACTTATTGCTAAGTAAAGCTACTCCTTCAACGGATAGGCAAGATGGTCTTATCCGTTGAGGCTACAAACACTAGATTTCTACTTAAGTGTTTTGTTTAACTTATCATCAAACTAATACACATATTCCTAACACAATGTTCGCTTTACCGGGATGATAATTAATCGAGCAGTCGTAATCCTTGATCAATTCTAACCATCTCCTTTTCCTCATATTAAGCTCCTTCTGTGTGAATATGTACTTCAAACTTTTGTGATCCGTGTAAATCTCACACTTTTCTCCATACAGATAATGTCTCCAAATTTTCAAAGAAAAAACATGGCTGCTAGCTCCAAATCATGAGTAGTATATTTCTGTTCGTGTGGTTTCAATTGCCTTGACGCATACGTAATCACCTTATCGTGCTACATTAGAACACACCCTAGTCCTTTATGAGAAGCATCGCTATAAATTACGAAATTCCCTTGATCATCTGGAAGTGACAAAACAGGTGTCGTGATTAATCTTCACTTTAGTTCCTCAAAACTTTCTTCGCATTTATCGTTCCATATAAACTTTTCATTCTTCCGTGTAAGCTTTGTCAATGGTGTTGCAATCCTTGAGAAATTTTGAACGAATCGACGATAATATCCCACTAATGCCAAGAAACTTATTACCTCGATAGGTGTTCTCGGTCTTTCCCAATTTTTAATGGCCTCAATCTTTGCTGGGTCCACCTTGATCCCTTCATTACTGACTATATGTCCTAAGAACTGAACCTCCTATAACCAAAACTCACACTTTGAGAATTTAGCATATAACTTCTTTTTCCTTAAAATCTCCAAAGTTGTTCTCAAATGTTCCGCATGATCCTCTTCCGTCTTTGAATAAATCAAATATCATCTATAAAGACAATAATGGACTTGTCCAAGTATTCCTTGAAAATTCTATTCATTAGGTCCATAAACGCTGCCGGGGCATTGGTCAATCCAAAAGACATCACTAAAAATTCATAATGTCCATATCTTATTCTGAAAGCTGTCTTTGGTATATCTTCTGGCTTGATCTTTAGTTGATGATATCCCGATCTTAAATCAATCTTGGAGAAGTACTTGGCTCCCTTCAATTGATCAAACAGATCGTCAATTCTGGGTAACGGATACTTGTTCTTGATTATAAGCTTGTTGAGCTCCCTATAGTCGATGCACAGTCTCATGCTTCCATCTTTCTTCTTGACAAATAATATCGGTGCACCCCAAGGGGATACACTGGGTCTGATTATTCCTTTCTCTAACAACTCTTGCAATTGCTTCGCTAGCTCTTTTATCTCAACGGGCGCCATTCTGTACGGGGCCTTAGATACTGGTTCGGTTCTAGGTGCTAAGTCGATTGTGAACTCAATTTCTCTATCTGGAGGAAGTCCTGGTAACTCATCGGGAAACACGTCTAGAAATTCATTCACTACTGGAATATCTTCAAGTTTTGCTGGCTCCTGACTTCTGTCAATCACATATGCCATGAAATGCTCGCATCCTTGCCGTAGTAATTTCTTGGCTTGAATCATCGTTAAGAACATCTTTACTTGTTTCTGGCCCTTGAACATTACTATCCTTTCGTCTGGCTTCTTTACCATTACCTTCTTATTTCGATAATTTATCTGGGCATCGTACTTAGATAACCAATCCATTCCTAAAATAACGTCAAATTCTCCTAACTTAAATGGTATCAAATCTACACAAAACTTATTACCATAAATCTCAATCTCACAATTCCCACAAACTTGATTAACAGATAAACGTTCCTGATTTGCTAATTCCACAGTCATTATTTCATTTAAATACTCAACTGGACAATTTAACTTACTAACAAAATCTTGTGAAACAAATGATCGAGTTGCTCCCGAATCTATTAACACTTTGGCATATAAAGAATTCACAGTAAGCGTACCTGCCATGACATCAATATCCTGGATAGCATCCTTCACAGACATGTCAAAAACTCTAGCCCTTGGAGTCTTATTCACTGTTGGGGTAGATCCCATAATCCTTAATGCATTACTGACTGGGGCTAGTGTCTTGCAATCCCTGGCTATATGTCCAGGCTTTCCACATTTTAAGCACGTAAATCCAATGGGTGGAACCTTAACTGCTGGATTTCGGATAGGATGATCCTTATTTGCTGGCTCTCTCGCTGGCTGATTTCGGCACTCCCTCGAATAGTGCCCTTTCTGGTTACACTTGAAACAAACTACATTCAATTTATTACAAACTCTTCCATGTTTTTTTCCACAAACCTGACAATCTGGAAAAGTTAACCTCAACTGATTCGGCTGATTCACATTAACTGGACGGTTGCCCTGGCCTCCGTCGCCTGCATTTTGTCTTTTGAAATTAAAATTTCTCCCTGGCTGAAACTTGCCCTTCTTAAAATTTGGAAACTTTCCTGGTTGTGACTGACCTTCATTCCCTTCAACTTTCCTTTTCTTACTCTCCTTCTCCTTCTGTGACATCTCGCTCTCTTTCTCTGCGATCATGGCCTTCTGTACAACTCCTGCATAGGTATCCAACTCAAAAATGGCTCCCTTCCCTCTGATCCATGGCTTTAAACCTTGCTGGAATCTCTAAGCCTTCTTCTTGTCAGTATTCACATACGAAGGCACATACCTTGACAACTCTTCAAACTTACTTTCATAATCTTCCACTGACATATTTCCTTGCTTTAATTCTAAAAATTTTAACTCCATCTGATCCTGGATAAACTGAGGAAAATACTTTTCTAAAAACAACTCCTTAAACCTTTCCCAAGTAATAACATCTGTACCTTTTAATGTCTTCACCATCTCCCACCAATAGGTGGCCTCATTCTTCAAATAGTAACTTGCAAACTCAACCTTTTGTTCCTCTTTCACTTTCACTAAGGTGAATGCCTTCTCTATTTCCTTTAACCAAACATTTGCTTCGATCAGTTCTAAGGAACCCTTGAATTCTGGTGGGTTCACCGCCTGAAAAGTTTTGAAAGTTACCTGGGGATTGGTCTGTCTTTGTTGTTGTTGTGTCAGGTGAACTGTTTGTTGGGCTAAGATTTGGAGAATTTGGGCTATTTCTGGGTCTATGGGTCCTGGGTTTGCATTCTGGTTTGTATCATCTTGGTTGTTATTGTTGTTGTTGTTGGTTTCTTCATTCTGGGTGTTGGTGCGGGTATTTCTTCTGGGAGGCATTTTCTGTAAAGAATCAAACAACTTATTTAGCTTTTAAATCAAATCCTTTGCATAAAAGAAAAGTTTTGTAAAATAGAAATATCTCTTTTTGAAAACGGTTGTAATATTTGAACTAAGTAAATTGCATGCTTCTTTACAGAATATAAACAGTTATGGAAAACAGGGTACATGGTATCACAGGAGTATAACTGGTGCAATAAATAAGGTAAAGTCAAACATGTGCAATAAAGTAAATGACAGTGCTGGAAAGGAAAATGTACTGATATATATAGATCAAAAGTTTTGGGTAGTACAAGCGTAAAGACGCTTCAGAAGTAAAAGCAAAAAGGGTACAATAACCTACTCACTAGTCAGCAGCTCTAGTCTATAAATACAACTCAAAAGTCTACTGATACACATTACACACTACTGTATATACTACACAACCATAACAACACTGCTCAGCATCTCTGTCTCTAGATTTCTGACTCAACTCCAAGGAAGCTCTGGTCCTCCCAGCCTCTCAAAGTCCTCCATCACCTCAGTAGCCCATCCCATCAATGCATCAGGGCCTCTTCCAGGTAGTGTAGCTCCATGTAGCCTAGCCTCAAGAACCCTCCGTGTCACATGAATCTCCTCTCGAAGCTCCCTCACACCACGATCAACATCTGTAGTCCTAATGATATGCTGTAGCTCTCGGATCTGGGTCAACAAGGAATCACGCTCCAATAGAAGAGCCTCATACCGGTAGTAAGGAACTGGGGGCAATGTAGACTGGAATGGGGCACTCGCAACTGAATGCCCAGTGGAATCTGAATCAGCTGGTGGAGGTCCTCTGATAGGTGGCCTCATGCCTGGGGGTGGAATAGCCTGCAATGGTACGGGCTGCAACACAGGTGGAGGTAGAATAGCCAACACTGGTGGAACAACGGGACGTGGATCTGAAGATAGTATTCCAACTAAAGGCTCTAAGTGATCAGCTGATACGGGGATGAAAGATTCGGCCATCGCTGCTATCTGAAATCATATCGTAATATAAGAATCTCGAACCACGACGCAAATTATACTAATACCTGTTATACCGTAGCAGTCAACCTCTCGACGTTCTATCTTTCTATTCCTTACTTCTAATCCTAACCCTCTACCCATTCCCGTCAAGCTAGGCTTGTGTCACTAAATTATAACCTGTAGCTCTGATACCAAACCTGTGGCGCCCTCCAAACCCGGGTCTGAAGTTTGGGGTCCACAGACACACACACACACACACTATTTATAACCTGCTTATAACAATAATAAAGATAATAATAATAATATGCAGTGACCCTACTTACAAACTATCACGGACCGCAACAGGTTAAAGTATGCACACAAGCCAAACACACTTACTTATATTACAAACATTCGAATCCCAACTATTCCAACTCAGAACTGAGTAATTAACAATATTACAAACTTTTACAAACTTAAATTATTCCAAAAGAAGCCTACTAGCTCAACTCGATCAACCTGAACCCCTAGCTCTCGCACTGGACTGGGGATCATCGGTACCAACCGGTTCCTTCTTAACTGAAAAAGAATATAAACAATATCGCACAAATGAGCTAACTAGCTCAGCAAGTCACAATGACAAAACTAAGAATAATGATCATCAGGTGAATATGGTTATGATATAAAGTGAACAATAGATTATGATTTAGATTTGGATATTATATTTTTATTTTAAAAACCAAGGTTAGGCTGTTGATCAGTCACACACTAACCCCGAGCAAAGCACACATCACTGCTCTAACTACTGAATCCAAGGCACACATTGGCCTAACTTGACCATTATATGGTCTGACCACGAATCTGGTCCACAATTTTATAAAAACAATCCAATTCTAACATAATAACAGAATAAGCAATAATAAGCAATAAACATAATCATTAACAACATTCGACGTTCAATAATGAAAATGGTTTCAATCTGAATAAGAATCAATATGGCATTTTCAAAGCATGAATGATAGGTAATGAAAGAATTGGATAACAAGGAATTAATGTTTCAGGGTTTCAAGGATTTGGTCTTTCAAAGCATAAGATACAATGGTTTGAATGTGTAAGCAATCTGGTTCAGTGTTTGATATTTAGTTTGTATGTATTTGTGGAGTAGCATCGTATATTTGAGGTTCGTATTTGGGTATACAACAATCAATGGTCTAGAAAGAATCAGGTTACGACTCGAGATCAATAACTGGAATCAGGGTTTAGGATTCAGTGCTTCAAAGCACTTGCAATATAAAATAGGACTATCAATCACTACAATATCTCGAGAAAGTTCAGAACACTTGCCTAGTACTAGCTTACTATACTGCACTCGCTTTCAGTCACCACTTTCTTACTCCTCGACTACCTGTTTTCCTTTTCTATGCCTTGCCACTTCCGCTCACATATCATAAGCATCTATCAATATTCAACTCATACGATTCTATTCAACACATACTTCTATCTACCCTTTGTTTCACCCAAATCCGATTAACGGATTGAAAGTTATGCAATAAACAAGTAAACATTGAATATATAGACTGACAGTTAACCTCCTAGTCACATATAGTACATAACACGTCAAATAATCAATGATATATCATTTATAAAGAAGTCTCGGGTCATAAATAGGCTTTCGGGTATTTGAAATGATTTTTATTTCGGAATTAAAACGGGTCGTTGGATCAATTTTAGAGTAATAAACAGGGTTCGGCTGGCCAATTCTGGCTTCGAAATAATTTTATAATAATTATCGAGCCTTGAAAACAATTTTAAATAATATTTTAAAGCTCGAAACTATTTTTCGGAATTTTTAAATTATTTTTAAATAATTAAATCTAATTAAATAATTAATTAAAATCACTTAATAATTAATTAAATCAATTAATCAATTAATTTTCGAATAAATTCACCAATTAATCAATTAAAAATTAACTGAAATTAATTAACTAATTAATTCAGATTTATTTTTGAATTAAAAATAATTTTTAGAATTAAAATAATAATTTTTGGAATTTTCAGAAATTAAAAACGGATTTTTATAATAAAAATAAATAGGGAATATGATTTTTGAATATTTTTAAAACAGGAATCCTATTTTTGAAAACTCTGAAAAGTTCAGGAACTGAACTTCATCGTTTTCAAAAGTCAGGGTACCAAACTGCAATTTTACACCCCCCGGTCGCCGGAAAATACAGGGGTGGCTGGAGAACACGATTTCGGCACCCTCACCTCACCACAAGCTCTAGATCACATCTACAGACAACCAGGAATTGATTCATGCAATCAAAACACATCAATAACCCCAGACTTGGCCGGAAATTGGCCAAGAACATCGCCGGTTTCCGGCGAAACATCGGAAACTTAAAAAAATAACTCCCTTCGATTCACTAATCATCTGTTAACGAGCTATATACCAATCGATTGCAAATTTCATAAGGAACACAACCCACTATAAATCAATAGTTAATAATCCCTAAATCAAAAAGCCCAAAATTTCAATTAAAAACATTCATACGGGTTATAAACCCTAATTTCAAAATTCGAGAATTAAACCCACTTTTGAGCATGTTATTGGACTCCAAATCAGACGTATGACATATGAAAATCATCAGGAAAACAAGCTCTACAACATGCAATCATCAAATCATACAAACAATCATCCAACAAAAATTCATATTTTTAATAAAAATAATTCGAAAATAATAAAAATTATAGAAAAATAACCTTAATTTCTGCAGGTGTATGGATCACAGAATCTGATAGAGCTCTTCAAGACCTTCAAATTGGTTACTCGAGCTTTCCAAACAAAGATCAATAACACCTCCAAAAGTTGGTTTGATTTTCAGAAGATTATATGAATATAAGTATTTTCTCTGGAAAATTATATTTTTAGCTGACTGCAAATGATTTTGATACGGAATAAAATACGGTAAAAGGCTATTTATATTTACGGAAATTAGTATCCCGTTGGATCATTCCGGATATAAAACAGTACGTTTATTTGTAAAAACTGATCGAAACGGTATCGGTTTTTGGGATAATTATCCAAATCAGTACAATTTGTACTGCGGTCTTGGTCTCAGCGCCTGGTTACACGTACTACGAGGTAATAATTGTGATAGTTTAATAAAAAGCTCCCGTTTATCGAAAATACGAGTTTTATTGATTTACCGAAATGAATATTGTATCGAAAATGTTGCGTCGGGACCCGCGCATGATAAACCGTACGCCGGATCGAAAAAGTCAAAACATGGAAAATGCTCGGAATATTGCAATTAGGTTAGGAAGGAGTTCTCGAAAGAGTTTCAGGTTATAAAAACATAATAACGGATGACGTCGGTTGGTTCCCGTTTTTATAAAATAGATTTTAAATACCCGTAAAAAGATTTTATAAAATTCATATGATTTCTATAAATTCATAAATCAACATAAAAATAACTAGAAAGATATGACAATTATTTATATTTTATTTTGGACATATAAAAATTAAAATACTCAATTAATATTATTTTTAAATATCCAAACAGATTTAACACTTAACAAATAATTCACAGAATAGATACTGAACACATATAATAATTATTTATTAGCAAAAATAATTACACGATATATCCCGGATATTACAACTTCGGGGTGCATTTCTTCAATGGAGCCGGCAACGAGAAAGAGATGGCCGCCTAACCTTTCCTGACCAAGGAAATTGTGGAGGAGCGAAAACTATTGATGTGGTTTTTGTAAAAATCTTGCAGAAACTTAGAAGGTATAAATTGTTTTACATTATGTGCGATTTTTTTTTATCTGGTACTTAGTATCTTTCCCATGTTAGATAATCGGCGATCAGGCGCGTCGAGGGAGAGGGTGCCTGAACGGATGAGTGCGTTTTAGGTATCTAATACACATATTGTTTTTCCTATGACTCTGCGCGGTTTTGAGCACTTCAGTCCTAGCACTTACATTCCTGCTATATTGCTACATTTGCATTATATGCTACTTTTGGTAAGAATAGAAGAATTGCCCCTAATTGACAATGACGCCCCAACTTTAGATGAGATTAGTAGAAATAATTCTCATAGTGATGAACCCGGAACTTCTAATGTTTGGAGAAAAATCCCACAAGTATATTTCGTCTTGCGCATATTTAATTATATGCCAGTATTTGAGTATTTGATCGTTATTTTTGTCCTTTCGGAGATTACAATTTCGCTGCGAATAATTCGATTATGCATATGCTTTGTGTTAATCATTGTTAGGTTGTATGCTTTAATACCCCATTACATATCGTCTTTGGATGTAAGATTAGATGATCAGTTTTTAAGTTTTTAGGAAGTTGCCTCTTGTATTTCTGGGGAAAGGAAGTTACAGACAAGCTGAAAAGGGTTAGTGACTTGATAAAAAGCATGTATATATAGAAAAGTCTTCTGCAATCAATCTTCAATAAAAGATTTAGTATCTGCAAGATGAAGTTGAAAAATACAATCTTGGTAAAGATCCTAGTAAGTCATTTTGGTCATTTTTATTCCCTATACATTGTTAAGTTTACTTTGCATACTAAAAAAGCATGCCTGTGGGTTTAAAAATATGGGTTTGGGTCATTCCTCCAGTTTATTGATCTATGGTCAAATTGTATTTAAACGGGTTTAATAATTTTGTTTAAAAAATTTTCTTGACTTGAATGAAAGCTGATAGCTTCGTCTACGTGACAACACTACAAGTATACTAACTATCTCAGGAAACGACTCTTTGTTTCTTATTCCAACTTACGGTTCAGTTGGATATAAAAAATATATATTAGTCAATTAAGATAGATCATGAATAGATTTATAGATCATAAATAGATTGTATATCTATTTAGCAATATGTCCATAGTTTAGAAGTAGTCACCACATCGGTGCATTATCCGTGATTAATAAGGGTTAATCGTTAATGAAATGTAAAATAAAATATAATTCACCTAACCAATAAAAGCCAAGAAACAGTGATTAATTATTTTCATGAATTTGGAGTTCCAATAGGCTTTAAATTCTCCCGCTTTTCATGCATTTTGTTTAATGTTAAATTTCTGGTACATTATATTTGTTAGGCTATTCATTTGCGATCAATTTTATAGTTGGTTCACCTTATTAGTTAAGAGAATAAAATCGTCATCAAACACTGGTTTGTTAACTAATTTAAATTATGATGAAACGAGTGTACTGAGTGACTATACATATTTGTCCTAGGTGGCTGAATGCAATTCAATAAGACTGATTAGATATATACACTTTGAAAAGTTAATAAAGACGGAAGTTTATTTTGAAGCCTTGATAATCAGGTTGAGAACATGCAAGCCTCAATAATAATTATGTCAATGCCCGTGCTATAGTTTGCCCAGTTTGTTCAAAATTAGATGTATTAACAGTAGCTGTTATATTATTGTTGTCATAACATGTTGGCAATTGTTGTTATCAGGAGTTCATCTCACATACATGAGAAAAAATGACGAGTTTGTCAAAGGACTGCTGCCATTTACACCGTAAATGCCAAGTTTCTTATTTAATTAAAACTATGTTCAACTGCTACCTTTTTTCGTTGCTCTGGATAAATAATACTGTAAAGGTACAGCTGATATTTGAAAATGCCTGAAAATTTGTGTAAAAATAGTTGAACGTACAAAAGTAGTTAATTTATCTATCATGAAGAGGAAAGATGGATTTGTACTCACATTTGTCTATGGTCTCATGAACAATTGTGGATGTAAGGACTGATTATCTAAGATTGAGTTTGGGGTATCTTTGAACTTGCTATTTTGCGTTTCGGAACTTGCTTATAATTCTAAAGCATAGCTTATTGATACTAATAATGGAATGACCTTGTTTATTAAATTTTTTCATGTTATGTGTTTAAGAGGAACCATATATAGTAGTTTAAGTTTTAATATCTACAATTTCTTCCTTCGAACATTTTAGTTTTAGTATTCATATTCATACATGTTTAAAATTTGTGACATTGACTATGCCATTTATAGTAATTCAGCAATTACTAAACCAAATTTAAGTAAAGCCAATAGCATTGCTGCTTAATCTCTGGAATCCTAGATCGAAATCCATTTATAGATAGAGTCACAACATGTAAGGCTACAAGTATTCAATTAGATGAGAGGTTCAGATCTTCTGGGACCTCAACTTGTCATTATAAATGGCAAGATAAAATTTTAAAAAATCATCTAAGAACATCGAGTGTATCAAAATATTAGTGTTAACTAAGAATTAATTTATACTTTTTTGTTCTCTCTGACCAATATTTGCCATATTTAGAATAGTGGAAGCTAAACAATAGTTGTTATACCTTTATTTGAAATGTTTGATGATCCCAAATCAAGATATATCACCTTCGCTAAAGTTGAGATATAAAAACTTCACCTAAGCAGATTAATGAGCAATGGTTTGTTCGTCTAATCCCTTACTGTTTGCTCTGACAAAATTAGATGATGGTGGGATAGATGGAAAAAGTTGGTTCGAGATTATGGTGGTGTTTGTAGGATGGATAAATAGGTGTACGGTAAGCAGTCCTTGCTATTGTGTATATGTTGTGAACTTGATGATTTCATTAACAAAACATCTTAGTAGATTTAACTTAGTGAAAAATGTAGCACTCGACGGATAAGCAGATATAGTCCTGACGGATGACTCAATATAGTCTCGACGGATGATGATTTGACATCCATCGAGTGAGTAGCTTATGTAACAATAAGTCATGTAGAACATTTCTAGATTCTGTAGTAGCATATAAGTCATGTTGACTTTAATTAGATATACAGACTACCCGAATAGCCAAATAGCTACCCGACGGATAATCAACAATGTTACTTGATGGATGAGCAATAAAGTAACCCGACGGATGATCATGTACCCGACGGATAATCAATTCAAACATCTGTTGACAGTGACAAAACAGTCACATGTGTCGAGTGTATGCAAAAGGAATGTGGAAGCCTATTCAACTGGATTTTTGAGAACAAAGAAGCATTGCCATTTTCATGCTATTATGAAGATATTCAAAGATGCTGGAACAGAGTAATGAAGTAGCATAATATTAGACTTGATAAGTTTTATTTTATTATCTTGTCTTATTACTGTGTAATCTTGGTGATATATAAACCAAGAGTAGCAATTAGAACAAAAATAAGACCAAGCAAATATTATCTCAGAGAAACATTTGTAAGCTGTATCCTTAGCATTTCTCTGTGAGTTTAGTTGTTCTAATTTGTAAGCAGCTGTGAGCTATTCAAGCTTCACAGAGTTCTCTTGATATATATATATATATATATATATATATATGGTGGATACATTCTAATCCACCAGAAAGTTTTAATGATTGTGTTTTTATTACTTTGTGTTTTGATTCATATTTAACCCGCACTTTGCAAATCAAAACACTGTCATATATATCTTAAGTTAGAACATTTTATAATTCAGAAAAAATTTCAAGAATTCCATTCAACCCCCCTTCTGTAATTCTTGTTGCATTGTTAGGGACTAACAATTGGTATCAGAGCAAGCTTTTAAAGAACAAAGAGTTTAAAGATCACAACAAACAACAAGATGAACAAGAAGGATGTTGGAGTCGAGATTCCTTTTTTGGACAAAGACAATTACCATCACTGGAAGGTAAAGATGCATCTTCATTTACTTTCTCAAGATGAGGCTTATGTAGATTGCATAGAGAGAGGCTCTCATCTACCAATGAGAGTTGCAACTGGAAATGAGCCATCAGTTCCCAAGCCAAGGCATGAATGGTCAGATCCTGATATTGAACAAGTCAGGAAGGATAAGAAGGCCATGAATATTCTGTTTAATGGAGTTGATGGTGACATGTTTGATAACATCATCAATTGTAAAACTGCCAAGAAAGTTTGGGATAAAATTCAGATTATCTGTGATGGCACTTAACAAGTTAGAGAAAATAAGATGCAGTTACTAATTCAGCAATATGAACATTTCCATTTTGAAGAAGGTGAAACTCTCACTGATATCTTTAGTAGATTTCAAAAGCTACTAAATGCTCTAAAGCTGCATGGAAGAGTCTACCAAACCAAAGATTCTAATCTCAAATTTCTAAGATCCCTACCAAAAGAATGGAAACCAATGACAGTCTTCTTGAGAAACTCACAAGAATACAAGGAGTTTACACTAGAGAGACTGTATGGAATTCTAAAGACTTATGAGCTTGAAATAGAGCAAGATGAAAGAATGGAGAAAGAGAGAAAGAAAGGAGGATCCATTGCACTAGTTGCTGAGTTAGAAAAAGAGGAGGAGATGAAGATAGAAGCTGTTGAGTCTACTTCAAAGGTCTGTGAAAACAAGGGCAAGGGGCTGGTTGCAGAAAATGAAGATTCTTTAAGCCAAGATGATATGGATGACATTGATGAACATCTAGCATTTCTTTCCAGAAGATTTGTCAAGCTCAAGTTCAAGAAAAACTTTGGAGCAGCTAAGCCAAATAGAAACATGGTGGATAAATCAAAATTCAAATGTTTCAAATGTGGCTTGGCAGGGCACTTTGCCAGTGAGTGTAGAAAGTCAAATTCCAACAAGAAGAAGTTTGAGCCTGTGGATTATAAACAGAAATATTTTGAGTTGCTCAAACAAAAGGAAAGGGCTTTCATTACACAAGAAAATGACTGGGCAGCAGATGGTCTGGATGAGGATGAGGATGGCAGCTATGTCAATCTAGCCCTAATGGCCAAGTCTGATGAAATAGAGACAAGTTCTTCAAGTAATCAGGTAATCACCACTAACCTTGCACATTTATCTAAAGCTGAGTGTCATGATGCAATAAATGACATGTCTACATAATTATATCATTTGCGTGTTACACTTAAGTCTCTTACTAAGGAAAATGCTAAAATCAAAGAAAACAATTTGTTTTTAAGTGAGAGGAATAATGTGCTAGAATATCAGTTTATTGAATTTGAAAAATTGAGAATTGAGAGTAAAATTGCTAAGGATGAATTAACTGAGTCCTTGAAGAAAGAATATATCTTGAAGTAGCAGCTTGAACGAGAACATGAGGTGATTAAGGCATGGAAAACGTCTAGAGATGTTCATGCTCAAATCACAAAAGTTCAAGGTATTGAGTCCTTTTGTGATGCAGCCTGGAAGAAGAATAAGGAGAAGCTGGAATCCAATTTGGTTGAAGGATTGCTAACAGATGTGGACTCGACGGATGATGAGAGTCATCCGTCGGATAATCAAAAGGATTCTGTCGAGTGACATAAATCCTCATCCGTCGGCTGTAAGCAAACCTGTGAGTAAAGCCAAACTTGCCAAGTTAAATGAAAAATATGGATCAGTTTCTAAAAACTTCATTTCAGGAGAATCCAGTCAAGTGATGAAGGAGAAGAAAGTGAATGTTGGTCATCTGTCTATCAAGCAATTGAATGACAGACTAGAAAAGATTGAGGTTAAAACAGAGGCTAAAAGGAAAAACAATAGAAATGGTAAAGTGGGGATTAACAAACATAACAACTACACACCTGATAAGTATGCTCCTAGAAAAATCTGTGTTAAGTGTGGTAGTGTAAATCATTTGTCTGTTAATTACAAAACTGCCATGGCTACTTCCATATATGTGCCACCTCCTTTTCCCAACATAAATGACATGCCTTCTATGCCTATAAATGTTATGTCTACACAGAATATGAATGCACAATTTGCTAATATGCCATTTGCACCTAATCCTTATTATACTGCATTTAGTATGCCTCAAATGTCATTTAACATGCCCTACTGGAATAAATGTTTACTAATAGCATGACATTTCCTGTTAATCAAAGTGTGCAAGATAATTATGTTGTAATGAATAGTTTCAAAGGTCCAACTCAAATGACTAAGAATGAATCTGATATCCCCAAGTCAAATAAGATCAAACCTAAGAAACAGAAGAAGAAAGCTAACAAGGCAGGACCCAATGAAACTTGGGTACCAAAATCAACTTGATTTGATTTTAATGTGTGCAGGGAAACAGAAAGAATCTGCGGTACTTGGATAGTGGCTGTTCAAGACACATGACTGATGATTCTACCCTGCTCACAGAGTTCAAGGAGAGAGCTGGCCCAAGTATTACTTTTGGAGATGATAGCAAGGGTTATACTATGGGATATGGCTTGATTTCAAAAGGCAATGTCATCATTGAGGAGGTTTCCTTAGTGGATGGTCTCAAGCATAATTTGTTGAGTATCAGCCAGCTGTGTGATAAAGGCAATTCAGTAACCTTTAACTCAGAAGCTTGTGTTGTGACAAACAAGAGGAGCAACAAAGTGGTTCTCACTGGAGTGAGAAAAGGAAATGTGTACATAGCTGACTTCAACTCATCAAATGCAAAATTTATTACTTGTCTTCTCAGTAAAGCAAGTCAAGATGAAAGTTGGCTATGGCACAAGAAGCTATCCCATCTAAACTTCAAGACCATGAATGAACTTGTAAAGAAAGAACTGGTTAGAGGCATTCCTCAAGTGGAGTTTTCTAAGGATGGATTGTGTGATGCTTGCCAAAAGGGAAAGCAAATTAAAGCATCATTCAGAAAGAAGCTTGATTCAACAATTGAAGAACATTTGCAACTGCTACACATGGATTTGTTTGGACCAGTCAATGTATTGTCCATTTCAAGGAAAAGATTTTGCCTAGTAATTATAGATGATTTCTCAAAGTTCTCTTGGACATATTTTCTTAAGTCCAAGATGAGGCTAGTGAAATCATCATCAATCACATAAGGCAAGTCAACAATCATCCTGATTTTAAAGTTAGAAGAATCAGGAGTGACAATGAAATTGAGTTCAAGAATTCTGTCATGAGAGCATTTTGTGAAGAAAATGGGATTTTGCATGAGTTTTCAGCAGCAAGAACTCCACAACAGAATAGAGTAGTCGAAAGAAAGAACAGATCACTTATTTAAGCTGCAAGAACAATGCTTGAAGAATCTAAGTTACCAACATATTTCTGGGCTGAAGCTGTAAATACTGCATGCTACACTCAGAATATTTCTCTGGTTAATCAAGCAAAATGCATGACTCCCTATCAATTGTTCAAGAACAAGAAGCCAACTTTAAATTTTCTTCATGTCTTTGGCTGCAAATGTTATATTTTGAGAAATCAAACTGATCGGAATGGAAAGTTTGATGCTAAAGCAGATGAAGGAATTTTTGTTGGATATGTTGTTGGTAAAGCATATAGAGTCTACAATCTGAGAACCAACATTGTTGTGGAATCAATACATGTTGTGTTTGATGATAAAAAGATTGAAGGACTACAAGATGGAGATTACCATGAAAGCCTCAAATTTGATAATGTGGAGATGGTTAGTGATGACAGTGATGATGAAAGTGATCAAAAAATAGTATCGAAGGATAATGCAGAAAAATCCACAACCAATGAAGCACAAAATTCAACATCTGTCGAGTTGCAAAATGCTTCATCCTTCGGGAGACAATCTGCTTTATCCGTCGGGAGACAACCAGCTTCATCCGTCGGTACTCAAAATTCACCATCCGCTGGTCATCAAAAGAAGCTGAAGGTCAGAATAGATCACTTACAGAAAGTTCTCCTTTCTCAAATTAAAGATCCATTAACTCACGGGGAGTTTCTAATAATCAAAACTCAATCACACATCAAGACAACAATGAGGCCTCTTCATCTAGAGCTAATTTACCTCAACAAAGGAAATGGAAAAAGGATCACCCCTTTGAGCTCATCATTGGTGATGTATCTTCTAGAGTTCAAACAAGGTGAGCAACTCAGGAAGAATGTCTATATAGCAGCTTCCTCTCTAAGGAAGAACCAAAGAAGGTAAAAGAAGCTTTGTTGGATCCTGATTGGATTTTAGCTATGCAGGAGGAGCTAAACCAATTTGGAAGGAATAAGGTATGGAAGCTGGTACCCAAGCCTAAAGGAAAAAATCCAATAGACACCAAATGGGTATTCAGAAACAAGATGGATGAAAATGGCATAGTAGTCAGGAACAAAGCTAGATTGGTTGATAAGGGCTACTGTCAACAAGAAGGAATAGATTTTGATGAAACTTTTGCCCCTATTGCAAGACTTGAAGCCATCAGAATTTTCTTAGCCTATGCATCCCATGCCAACTTCAAGGTCTATCAAATGGATGTCAAAAGTGCCTTCCTGAATGGAGATTTGGAGGAGGAAGTCTATGTAAGTCATCCTCCTGGTTTTGAAGATCCAAATTTTCAAGAATATGTCTACTATCTTTTAAAAGCACATTATGGACTGAAGCAAGCACCTAGAGCCTGGTATGACACTTTGTCAAAGTTTCTTTTAGAAAATCACTTCACTAGAGGTACTGTAGACAAAACTTTATTATTTAGAAATGTTAATGGCTCTAGTATACTGGTTCAAATTTATGTAGATGACATTATTTTTGGATCTACAGATGAAAAACTTTGCAAAAAGTTTGCCAAATTGATGCAAAATAAGTATGAAATGAGCATGATGGGAGAACTAACTTACGTTCTTGGTTTGCAAGTTAAGCAAGTTAGTGATGGAATATTCATTAGTCAAACTAAATATATTTATGATCTTTTAAAGAAGTTTGATCTAATGGATTGCACATCTGCAAAAACTCCCATGGCCACTACAACTAAGCTTGAATTAAACACTACTGAAAAGTATGTGGATATTTCAAGTTATAGAGGCATGGTTGGCTCACTTTTGTACTTAACAGCTAGTAGGCCAAATATAATGTATGCTACATGTCTTTGTGCTAGATTTCAGGCTGATCCTAGAGAATCTCATTTAGTTGCTATTAAGAGAATTTTCAGATATCTCAAGGGAACACCAAAACTTGGCATTTGGTACCCTAGAGATTATGGTTTTGATCTAACTGGTTATTCAGATGCAGATTCTGCAGGTTGCAGAATTGATAGAAAAAGTACAATAGGAACCTATCAATTTCTAGGAAACAAGCTTGTGTCCTGGTTCAGTATAAAGCAAAATTCAGTTTCTACTTCTACAGCTGAAGCTGAATATATTGCTGCTGGCAGTTGCTGTGCATAGATTCTGTGGATGAAAAACCAATTGCTAGACTATGGTCTGCAAGTGGAAAGGATTCTTATTTTCTATGATAACACAAGTACAATTTCCATCACTGAAAATCCAGTACAGCATTCAAGAACAAAGCACATAGACATCAAGTACCACTTCATAAGGGAACATGTAATGAATGGTACTGTGGAACTACATTTTGTTCCAAGTGAAAAGCAGCTTGCAGATATATTTACCAAGCCACTGGATGAATCTACATTTTCATGGTTGGTAGGTGAGTTAGGTATGCTGAATTACTCTTGAATCTTTACAGATAATTTACAAGTTGTAATGCAGCCAGAAATTTAATTGATTTTTCAGTCTTGGATGAAATTTTGGCTAAGTCAAAATTTACATCTCGACGGATGATCATTATCCATCGAGTTTGATCATCCGTCGGTATATAATCTGTTAATAAAATCAATTATTTTTCTGGAATATTTTATGTCTCGACGGATAACTGATTTATCCTCATCCGTCGAATTGTCTTATTCTTAGCCGTTGATTCTCTGAACATTATCCATCGAGTATACTTACAGTTTGTAAGCATAACACGACGGATAATTGATGGAATTTTTATAGTTTATTTTTAAACGGCTATTTTGGGTAATTCTTATTGCTTACTTTATTTTACTTTATTAGTTTTGAAAGTTATTTTTGAGAGAGTATAAAAGCACAATTCATTTTCACTGCTTTTCTTTTATCATTCACAAATCATCTGCTCTAACTTCTCTCTTTCTCAAAAGCACTTACTCTCTCTCTACAAGTTTTTACTATCTAACAATGGCACCAGTCATCAAGATCATGACTCAAACTGGATTTATCTACGAGCAGAACTGTTACGACCGGCATTTTATGTAATATTATTTGTGGATTGGGTATAATATTAAAGTCAAATAAAAATATATTCAATGATTGTACGCTAGTGTGAGTGAAAATTTCTGCATTATAAATTTGCTTTGTGTAGTGTATGATTTTTCAAAGCAAGAGTTTATTTAATTTCTTTATTTTTGATTTATAAGGAATATTCTAAGCTTTGGAAAAATTTTCTTTTAAAAGGTATTTTGTTCACAAATTTTGAAAATGATTTTATAAAGTCTCTAAAAATCCAAGTTATTCTATGATATAAATTTTATAATTTTTGAACTTGTATTTTATTTTATAAAAATAAATATTTATAAATTTTATTTGTTATAATTAGCAAATTACGTGGCTACCCTTGCATGCAAATACTCTTCCAATTCAACTAAGGGGCAAGGAAGACATTTCTAACCCCACTCACTTTCATTCTACTAACCAAATTACCCCTTTACCCTTGCATGCAAATCTACCTAACTATATTGGAAGGTTACTCTTGTAAAATCTCAAATCCACTCACTTTTGGCCAAATAAAAACCAAACTAACATGATTATTACTCCACATTCACCCCACCATTTCCACACTCCTCCTTTCCTCCCCCCTCCTCTCGGTTTTTCCCCTCCTCTCTCGGCAATTCCCAAAAACCGAGCCCCCATCCCCTTCTTTCTTCATTTCTCACTCAAATAATCATCCTATTATCAAGTAATCCTACTCCCTACATGTTGTTCTTGTATATCTTAAGAGTTTAGAGTAGAAAAACTTATGTGTTGACCTTGCATGGTGGTATTTTGTTAAAACTCCAAGTGAATATCCTTGATTCTTGTGAATTCAAGGCTTTCACCATGAGTTATAATAGCAAAGGGTTGAGAATGGCTAGACATGAGTATGCTACACTCATGCAATTGTTGTTTTCACCCTAATCCATTCGGCCATGACTTGATAGGAGCCGAATGGATGGTGTTTTGGTTGTCATGTTCCACTTTGTGTGTTTTTGTGATGATAACATGAAAATCTTAGTGAAGTCTTGATAAAACTCTTTGCATGCTAAGTGATCATCTAGGTATATCTTATGCTAGGCTTGCATGTCAATTTTATAATAGAACATATGTAGAAAATATGTTGTTTTGGTTTGAAAAACCCGAAGGCATGCATGCATGTGGATTTCTCTTAGAATGTTGTAAGATTTTGATCATTTGGAAAGATTTTGTTAGTGAGCCTTAATTTCAGTAGGAATAATGTGTTGATATTGATTTATGCTTCTTGTTGCATGGTAATAATTCGTGGTTATCTTTTATAAAAATATATATCTTGTTGTTTCAAAAGCATGAAGATTTGTGATTTGTGAAGTGTAGTCTCTTTTGTTTTGCCATAATTGTACCTTAGGTAAGGATGATCTCACCAAGGTTATTTTGAGAATAAGGGAGTTAGTTCAGTAGAATACCATGTATAAGTCTTGGTTTAAGTATTTAGTTGTTGTTAGTTGGGTTTGTCAAGTCAAAACCTTGGAAAATGAGAGTTATAGTTTCTGCAGAAAAATCAGTATAGCACCCTGAGGTTTAGAGTGAGTTTTGACCATGTCATTGGTGTGCACTTTGAGGCCCAAGCTACCAGAAGTTAGTATTGGGAGTATATAAAAGGTTTTAGGAGTTGGTTGGAGGTTTGCATGTCATTTGGTTAGGGGCACAAGTAGAATAACAAAATCTGTCCAGCAGGGGACAGTTTTGTTGCAACTTAGAAATAGGGAGATTTGACCATGTCATGGGTAGGCCCTCATTAGGCCGAATTGGGCCTTAGTTAGAGGGAGTGTCAGAGAAGTTTTTCCAACCATAGTTCATAGGATATGAGTCAGAACCATGTGTCGCAAGTTAACTCAAGTCAGGGCATTTTCTGCACAGAAAAACAGGGGAACCTTGGACTTTTAGCTTAGGCCCAAGAAGGCCCAAGCCAGGCCCTTGAGCCACATCAAGTTTGTGAGATGCCCTTAGGTCAGGAGAGTCTTGTGTAAAAGTTTTGAAGGAAAGCTTGTGGTTTAAGAGTGTCTAATGTACTCAAGAAACCATAGTTGTCATTCTGAAATTTGCACCAGTGAGCACTTTCACTTATCACATAGTTTTAGAACACTTAGAAGTGAGTATTAGGTCAACCACCATAGTTGTAAGATAGTATAAGGTCAGTAGAGCAAAAGGCACAAGTGAGGGTCAATAGGTTTTGGATAATTTAGGAAAGGCACATCGAGTTAGGAAGCCAAAATTCGAAGATCTTGTCTAGTTTAGCGACCAAGTGACTTAAGTTGTGAGTCGAGATCATCCAAGCCTAGTGTTGCATTATGGTGTTATTTGGTATTAATATACGATATGTGATTATGTGGCTATGTGTGTACAAGTGAAATATAAAGGTGGATATAAATTAAGTGCATATAGGCCTAAGTGCCATTCGTGTTTAATTTCGGGTTGTAAATAGGTTGAGATGTTAAGAATATATTATAATGAGGATTATTATTATTTATGTAGGATCTCGAGACGAGGGAAAACTTGCCATAAAAGTCGAGTGAAGCTCCAGTTGCTCCTACCAGTCAGACCAGACCAGCCTATATCAAGGCAAGTGATTCAACTTGACCTTCATATTTACTATAAACAATTCATATTTATCGATGCAATTATCCTGAGTCATTTTGATATGTTTAAATCAAGCGTATCTCTCGCTTATCTTTGAATTACATAGAGATGCCATGAACCCTCAAGTATGTCTTGCAAGTAGTTCAAAAGTCTCTTCATGATAGTTAAATGCCATGATAAAATAAAGAGTTGTTATATTACTTGATTGATCCTCTTGATTAACATGATGATGATTCCTAAGTATTGATATCTCATCCTGATACTTGAACCCCTATAGAACCTTACCTTGAACTTTGATAGTCAGAAACTTACCAACCTGATTCCTCATTGATTGATACCCTCTTTCCTATCCTAAAGCTTGTCAATTCTGATATATATACATTCATCATGAGCTAGAGATCATTACCTTAATACCCATAGTATTCGTGAAGCTTATCTTCTTAATGATCCAACACATGTACCTTGACGATAAACCATTGCTTTAAGACCAGTTTGGCATTACCCCTTCATATTATCCATTAGTCTCACCATATTTTCCGTCCAAGTTCTGACACATGAAAACCTTTTGGTTACCCTAATAGAGTAAAGTTTTGTGAATCATGGCCCTGAGATTTAGTACCATATTTCCCGTGTTTCGAGTTGATCTATATTCCCTTAATAAAAATGTGTACTGTTAAAAGAGATTTTGTTACAATTCGGCATCAGCTTTTGAAATAAATAAAATATGGGTTTTTAGTCCCAAAGGGGGACAAATGTTTTCTTGAATAGTGGATCTGGACTGAGACGCGAGTCCTTTCCACACTTATATTAGGCTTAAAAGTTGCCTAGGGATTCCCGTTAATATTTTAGAACCCAGCGAGGTTCGGGATTACTTCGTGGCTGATCACGGCTGTAATCCGTAGTGTCATAAAATGATTTTGATTAAGACATGATTTTTTTTAAAATTGTTTTGATACAAGCAAAATGATGCCATCTCACATAGTTTTATCTCTCGTTATCATTAGTTATGTCTTTCCATTGGCATTCTTAAAAGTATATCTCGATTTATGTTTTGTGTTGTGTTGTTAGCACTTGTTGAGCATTCGGCTCACTTCTTGCTTTACCCTGATATTACAACTAGCAGCTATGGTTAGATTCAAGCAGACTGCCCGTAAGACCTGTGATGTTGATGCTTATATTCGAGCTCAGGTAGAATAAGTATTAATAGTTGTGTGAGGACTCGGTATTTGTATTCAGATGTAATAGTTGGTAGTGTTGGGCTGTTCCAAACCCTAAACTGTAAGATCTTGGATTTTGTTGTGTATTCTTCATTAAAATGATGTAATAGCTATATTTATTTTGCTGTTTAAGTTGGGGGTGTGACAAGTTTTGGTATCAGAGCTTCGGTTTAGAGTCCCTGGACAGCCCAAGTAGGTTATAGGATTTGTGTGTAGGCTATAGATATTATGCGAGAGAGTAGGTTAAGTAAATTATTATTAATACTCCTCTTATTGGTTGTCAGCAAAGGGCGCATTCCTCATCATCCTCTGGGTCAGACGACACTATTGCTTTCACAGTGTATGCTGAGTTGAGGCGCGAGTTCGACATGCTTCAGGGCAAGTACGACCGACTGATAGACCGACTGAAGAACGTGTATCCAGACAGCCGAAACTACGAAGGGAAGCCCAAGGAGCAGATGACTGCGAGACTTGAGACCTTGATTCTGTTATTCCTAGAGGACTAACAATGAGATTTACAGAAGGGTGTTGAATGTAAATCTCAAAACTTTTTCAGGTTTTGAGAAGTTTATTAAAGCAGTGTGTTCTAGATGAACAAGTGTATGAATTGCTTTGAGCTAATGCAGACAGATATATATTCAAACACAAAATGTAAAGAACACAACAAACTTTAAAAACTTTTCTGGTGGATTTGTTGTTCCACCAGAGATGGTATATTAGAAAATCTGTGTTCAACAATGTTGATCACAGCTGCATCCTAGTACAAACTAGATGAATTTTCTCTCAAGATATTTCTTAACAGCTCTGGAAAATCTCTCTCTAATTACTAGCTTCTTCTTGGTTTATATATTACCAAGTGTACAAGTGAAAATCAATATAAAATTACAATAGTAAAATAAGTTCTTCACTTGCTTCTTTTCCTGTTCACTCCAGTACTTTGTTGACTATTGCATCTTTGTACTAAAGAAGAACGGCTGCTTTTTCTGTTGATCCTGAAATTCGGCTACCACATCTCAGTTTTCTCTGTCAACCCATGTGCCTCTGTCTGTAGGTACAACTACCACTTATCAACGGCTAATTAGCAGAACATCCGTTGAAGCTTTCATCCGTTGATGACTTCATCCGTTGAAGGATGTTATCCGTTGAAGCTTTCATCCGTTGATGCATTTATCCGTTGATGCTCTCATCCGTTGAAGCTCTCATCCGTTGAAGGATGTTATCCGTTGAAGCTTTAGAGACATCCGTTGAAGCTTAGCTTCTCATCCGTTGAAGGTCTTTAAGTCATCCGTTGATACCACTTCATTTATACAAAATTACAAGGCATGAAATATTTACAATTGGCCTTCCTATCTGCATATCATCTAGTAGTCAACATGACTCATAGTTTCTCTCAACTTCTAAGAATTACATTTTAAATACAGAGACTGAAATATGCTACAATACTAGACTTATTTCTAAGTAAAGCTACACCATCAACGGATAGCCAAAGTGGTCTTATCCGTTGAGGCTACTGACACTAAATTTCTACTTAAGTGTTTTGTTAAACATATCATCAAACTAATGCACATATATTCCTAACAATCTCCCCCTATTTATGTCTATAAGAATTGTAGGCATAAATTCAGGGTTAACTTGATGATAACAAAACACTTAACAAATATTTGAATTGAAACTAAGTAGAAATATAAAAGTGCTGCAAAAGTGTATGTACTAGGAGGTAATTGAAGATTTACAGTATTTCCAAGGGTGCTCCTCTAGCCTGAGCAAATCATCATTTTCTTCTTTGTTCCCTGGTTTTCTTTCCTAGCCCTTTGTCATTTTCCTCAAATTGGAGTTGGAGTTGTCTGAAGAATTCAGCTTCATCTTCATCACTGATATCCAACTTAGATTGCATTTCCTTGAGAGTTTCATTGCTGGCAATCTTGAGTTGGTCTTCAAGTCTGAAAAATCTTCTGACTCCTTTGTCATCTCTAAATTCCATCAACCAATGAGGTGATTTGTGAATTTTAGTTCCCCTTTCTTGTATGAGTAAGGTTCTGGGCAAAGCATTTGGTTCCCTCCAAGTCTTCCTTATGTTGGCAATCTTGTTGAGAATTTCAGTCTTGGCTGTTCTGGTAAAGCCAGAATCCTTTTTGATGGCTGAAAAGACTCTGATCAAGGTAGAGTAGCCTTCATTTAGAATCCTGTAGAGAGGCCATGTTCTTTCCCCAGCTCCCTTATATCTGAAAACCAATCTCTCTGGTAGCTGTCTGTAGGCAGCTATTCCCCTTACTTCCTCCAGCTCATCCAGATAGAGATTAATGTCTGAAGCTTCTTTTATGTCACAGATGTGAACATAATCATCTTTAGAAATGGGTGGCTTAGGGTTAGGTTTTTGTTTTTGAGTGAATTTCTTAGAGGTTAGGGGAGGTGTAGATTTAGATTTTCTTTTCTGTTTCTTTGGTAGTGGTAGAGTGGTTAAAAAGGTAGGCAATGTGATGTTGTCCCAATCAATAGGTTCCTCTTTTGGAATGATTGGTTCACCATGGATATTTATAGAGGGATTAGCAACAAAAGGTTTAGGTATGGAAGGTAGTGGTTTAGATATAGATTTGGTATCTTCAGGGTTATCTTCACTCCTTCTGTGTGCCTTGGCCTTTCTTCTGTTTCCCTTCTGCCATTCCTCTCTTTCTTCCATATTTTCACCAAATATGCTCCCAAGAACCT
This sequence comes from Apium graveolens, assembly GCF_009905375.1. Lineage (NCBI taxonomy): Eukaryota > Viridiplantae > Streptophyta > Magnoliopsida > Apiales > Apiaceae > Apium > Apium graveolens. Next base: position 97,883,732 of record NC_133657.1, on the reverse strand, counting down.
CATCTAAGTTAGCAATCTTTTCTTCACCCCTGACTTCAATTCCTTTCATTTCTTCAACTTGGCTTGACTTTAGCTGTTTTTCAAGCTTTGCTTGTGCTCTTTTGTCAGCCTTGAGTTTTACAGCTTCTTTCTTCAACCTTCTGGTTTCTTCCCTTTTGGCCTTTAGAAATTTGGGATGTCCTTGCATCACACAGATACTCTTTCCCTCTCTATAGATAAAGGCCATGTCCATTCTCTCACCCTTGTCCTTGGTCTCCTTCTTCTTTATGATGCTTGCACTTAGAACTTTGTCTCCATCAGGTTTTGGAAGAGGAAAGTCTACTTCCTGCATCTGAGCAAAGTCTAGGGGATTCTTTGTGGAGTCCATACTGGATCTAGTGTTAGGCTTTAGAACCATAGGTTTTAAATTCTTGAAAGAAGTCTCTCCAACCTTATTTCTCCCTACTGGCTTGAGCTCCATGTTGATTGGTTCAATCTTTGTGCTAAATTTCACAGATGTTGATTTATTTTGTGTAGAACCAAACACCAATTGCAACCTTTCATCAATTCTCCTCCATTGTTCTTTCATTTGTATTTCAGCTGCTGCTAGCTGAATCAAATCAATTCCATCAGGTTTTCCCTTGATTTGAATGATTGGAGAGGTAGTGATGGCAGGAACTAGCACTTTAGATATCTGAATCTTTGTAGAGGGCTCTCCTTCCCCTTCCCTTTTATTCTCCCCCTTTTTGTTATCATCAAGGAGAGGGGTCAAGCCTTGTGCTTTTGCCAGCTGCATTAGGAGATTGGTTTGAGATTGTTGGTTGAGAAGAAGGGTGGCCACAGAATCTTCAATTCCTTGAACTCTGTCTTCCAACTTGGCCAGCCTTTGTTCAGTAACTGATTCCTTTTTCAATCTCGAAACCAAGTCCTGCAAAGTACCATAGGGCATGACTGAATCCAATTTTTGTGAAGTGAAGGATTTCAAGTCAGCAATATCTTTCCTGAGATCATCTAGACTCATATTTTGCTTTACTTTCTGCAACTTCATGAGATGCAGTGAGTCCAGGTGAGCTTGGAGGATAGCCTTGATATTTGCATTTGAAGTGTTCTGAATGGCCTGTTGAATAGTGATGATTTGTTTGACCAAGTGGACATTGAATTCACCTGTTCTATGCTCCTTAGTCAGGGCCCATTCAGGTAGATTAGGAATGGAACTAGGGTCTTCATCTCCCCCTATGTTCATGCTTCCATCAGAAGAAATAGAGTCATCATCATCAGAATTTACTCCAAATTCCTCAGATGGCTCACCAGCTGTAGAAGGCATCCTGTTAATAGCAGCTTTATCCCTTTGAAGAGATTCTGTTGAGTGCACTAGATGTAGTGTCCTCTCTGCCTCCTCATTGCCCTGAGCAGCCAACAGTTGATAGGCTGTCACAGGATGAGTAAAAGTGTCAGCATCCAAGGAAATGTTATCAATTACAGCTTTGTAATGTTGCTGAAATTGTCTTTCCTTTTCAGCATCATCCACAATCATTGACTCATGAGCAATGGCTGGTTCCACCCTTGTATCAACTGTACCTGCTTTTCTCTCTTTTTCTCTATGTTCTTGCATCAGGGGCTCCCCCTGGCTCACACATCTCACTCCCTCACCTTCACCTTCTAAGGTGGTACTCCACTCACTGACTTTTGCCATGCTGGAAGAAATAGCATGCATTTTTGTGCTCTCAATCTCTCCTTTTGCCTGGGAGCAACCCAGCCTCTCACTCAAATTTTCACTCCCTGCCCTCAATCCTAAAAGTGATTGCACAGTATTCATGTCTTCTACACTTGGAATCATTTCAGTTATTTGTGTAGAGACTATCAACGGATGTGGAATATCCGTTGAAGTTGAAACTGTTGTTATCAACGGATAACTGCTGTTAAGCTTATCCGTTGAAGAGCAACCACTTGTCAACGGATGAGTGATATCCGTTGAAGAAGGAAAAGAAGATGAAATTGAAAGTGATATAACTGTTGAATCTGTATAGATTGATTTGATATGTGTTGATACAGATCCTTCAATTATATCTGAAAGAATTTGCGGGTGATCCAACAAATCATCTAAAAGATGATGATCACCTGTATTTGAGTGGGGCTCCTCCCTGAGTTGTAAAGAGGGAGAATCAGGAATTGATGGGAATAACATATCCACATCCAGAGATGGTGATGAAGTGTTTGGTGATTGATGTGTGATTATTGTGAGAGAATGGGGCTGTGACTCCACATTTATTGGAGTCACATCAAACTGAGTTTGAGAAGTCACAGAGACAGATGGATGTATCTGTGCAGTGTGTGCACCCTGTGTAGAAGATTGGGTTCTAGCCTTCTTTCTTCTAATAAAAGCTTTTGTAGGTGAGTGTTTGGCTTTAGTGTCCCTCCCTCTTTTGTTCTGTGTTCCTGGTTGGGAACTCTTTTCAATAGTAACATCCTTTTGGGAGGATGCTACTAGGGATGTGCTAGAAACCTTTTCAATCACCACAGCTTTTTGAGAAACTGGGGCTTGGCTAGCTTGGGAAGCACTCAACTCTCCTTCCTTATCCTGGGGGTTTCTTTGATGTTCACCCCTCCCCTCACCACTCACACCCTGTTCACTTCCCTCAGGGTTAATGGTTGTTGTTACAACTGTTGTCTTTTGAGAAACAACAGAGGTGGTTTTCTTTGTCTTGGATTTTGAAAGTTTAGATTTGGTGACCTTGGTAGAAATCTGTTGGGGCATTGACACAGATTTCATGGCCACACTTGAAGATAAAGAAATAGAGGGGATGGAAGAAGTAGGAGTTGTAGAAGCAATTACCTCACCTATCTGGGGTGCATTCATGATTGGTAAATATACCAATTGCACACTGCTGTTAAGATCCATTCTCTTCAAGTCTGCAAGAACTCTTTTCTCTTGTGCCCAGCACTTGAGTTTATTATTCTCATTGATTATGACTAAACCTTCAGCAACATGGTTAGCCAATAACATAAAGAATCTAGCATAATAGATGTTATTAGGTCTATTAGCTTTGTTACCTAATCTAGTACCTAATTCTAGCATCACATAGTTGCTAAAGTTAAAGTACCTATCAGAAACAAGCATATAGAACATATTAACAAGAGATGAAGTTATGGCATCAAAATTACTAATTTTCCCAGAGAAAACCTTTATGAAGGCATCCCCAAGAAAACTCCATTCTTTCCTAAGGCCTTTTCGTCTAATACCCCCTAAATTAGCAGAGTTAAGAGAGTAACCTATGGAATCTAACATGCTGGATACATCACTATCAGTGTGTGGTGTCATGGCATTGTTCTCAGGTAATTTAAAACATGCTTGTAAGTCATCACAGTTAATACAGTGATTTTTACCTTTGAGAGTGAAGGAGATAGTCATATCCATGGAGTTGAACTCAGCAGTTGTCCAAATCTCCTCAACTACTTCACAGAAAATCGTTGGGGCTTCCAGCATTGCATAGCTAAGTTTACAGTTTTTGATGAAGTCCATCATTTTGTGATAATCTGAGTGGGCTTCATTCTTTTCTACCAGAGCTATGAAATTGTTCTTCTCGTAGATGAACCCAGATTGAGACATAATCTTCACGACTGGTGCCATTGTTGTGAGTAGAAATTGCAAAGAATAACTTGAAGGTTTTGCAGAGAGAAAATGGTAAATGCTTGAAATTCTAAGAAAGCGTAAAGTAATAATGAACAATCAGAAGGGCTTATATGCTTTCAAAGAAAAAGAAATAAATAAAGGATTAATCAATAAGTAGGTGTTAGTGAATTTCAGCCGTTTAAGAATAAACTGTAAGTATTCTAATAACTACCTTTAAAACCAATACATACAGATGTATGTATGGTATCAACGGTTAAGAAAATAGAATCAACGGCTGTGAAACACCTCAAACGTCTGATGTGACATTTCAACGGATAATGTAAATTGTCATCCGTTGAAAGGTACTTCAGCTTTATCCGTTGACGGATAAAAGTTCCAGAGATATACTTGTCTTTCAACGGATAATGAATATCCGTTGATAGAGCAATTTTGACTTTCAACGGATAGGGAACATCCGTTGATGGAATAAACTTTGTTAAAAGTCAAATTTGTTCTAGCAACTAATATATTTCAGGCTTCTCATCAAATTGCAAAGAAGACATGAATTTTAAGAGTAATTAAGCATACCTAGCTCACTTACCAATCTTGTGAATGTTGATTCATCAAGTGGCTTGGTAAATATGTCAGCAATTTGTTGTTCACTTGGAACAAAATGTAGTTCCACTGTACCATTCATGACATGCTCCCTGATGAAGTGGTACTTAATATCAATGTGCTTGGTCCTTGAGTGCTGCACAGGATTCTCTGTTATGGCTATGGCACTTGTGTTGTCACAAAAGATAGGTATTCTATCAACATGAAGTCCATAATCAAGGAGTTGATTCCTCATCCATAACATTTGAGAACAGCAACTTCCAGCAGCAATGTATTCAGCCTCAGCTGTAGAAGTAGAGACTGAATTTTGCTTTTTGCTAAACCATGATACAAGCTTGTTTCCCAGGAATTGGCAGGAGCCTGTTGTACTTTTCCTGTCTATTTTGCAACCTGCATAGTCTGCATCTGAATAACCAATTAGATCAAAGCCAGATTCTCTAGGATACCAAATTCCTAAATTTGGTGTACCCTTGAGATATCTGAAAATTCTCTTGATAGCAATTAAGTGAGACTCCCTAGGATCAGCTTGAAATCTAGCACACAGACATGTAGCAAACATTATATCTGGTCTGCTAGCAGTTAAATATAAAAGTGAACCAACCATGCCTCTATAACTTGTAATGTCCACAGACCTTTCAGTCTTATTTAATTCAAGTTTGGTGGCAGTGGCCATGGGAGTTTTTGCAGATGAGCATTCCATTAAGTCAAACTTCTTTAAAAGATCATAAATATATTTAGTTTGACTAATGAAAATTCCATCACTAACTTGTTTAACTTGTAAACCAAGAAAATAGGTTAGTTCTCCCATTAGGCTCATTTCATATTTACTTTGCATTAGCTTAGCAAACTTTTTGCAAAGTTTATCATCTATAGAGCCAAATATTATGTCATCTACATAAATTTGAACAAGTATACTAGAGCCATTAACATCCCTAAAGAAGAGAGTTTTATCAACAGTACCTCTAGTGAAGTGATTCTCCAAAAGAAATTTTGATAAGGTTTCATACCAGGCTCTAGGTGCTTGCTTCAGTCCATAGAGTGCTTTCAACAGATAATACACATAGTCTGGAAAATTTGGATCTTCAAATCCTGGAGGTTGACTTACATAGACTTCTTCCTCTAATTTCCCATTTAGAAATGCACTCTTGACATCCATTTGATAGACTTTGAAATTGGCATGGGCTGTATGGGCTAGAAATATTCTGATGGCTTCAAGTCTTGCAACAGGAGCATATGTTTCATCAAAATCTATTCCCTCTTGCTGAGAATAGCCTTTAGCAACCAGTCTGGCTTTATTCTTTATGATAATGCCATTTTCATCCATCTTGTTTCTGAATACCCACTTTGTGTCAATAGGACTCTTGTTCTTTGGTTTGGGTACCAGCTTCCAAACTTGGTTTCTCTCAAATTGGTTTAGCTCTTCCTGCATAGCTAATATCCAATCTGGATCCAATAGAGCTTCTTCCACTTTCTTAGGTTCCTCCTGAGATAGAAAACTACTGTACAGACATTCATCTTGAGTAGCTCTTCTTGTTTGCACTTTAGATGATGCATCACCAATGATCAGTTCAAAGGGATGATTCTTGGTCCATTTCCTTTGTGGTGGAAGATGTGCTCTAGATGAGGTGGCCTCAGTATTGTCATGATGTGAGACAGAGTGTTGACTAGTTGAAACTCCCCCTGAGTTGTTGGTCCTTTGCAGGGAACTTGGAGTTCTATCAACTGATGATGTAAATCGATTATCCGTTGATGAACTATGATCAACGGATGCTTCATTTTGTACTTCAACGGATGATGCACTATGTCTTTCAACGGATACTGCATTACTTCTATCAATGGATGCAGTATTTTGTGCATTATCCAGGGGCATGTTTTGAATCCCTTTTGAAGTGTCATCTCCATCAGTCTCCTCTTCACTATCATCACAATATATCTCAATGTTGTCAAATTTGAGTCTCTCATTATGTCCCTCATCTGTTAGTCCATCAATCTTTTTATCATCAAACACAACATGCACAGATTCCATAACAATGTTGGTTCTTAGATTGTAGACCCTATAAGATTTTCCAGCTGAATAACCAACAAATATTCCTTCATCAGCCTTTGCATCAAACTTCCCTTTATGGTCAGATTGATTCCTCAGTATAAAGCATTTACATCCAAAGACATGAAGAAAGTTTAGAGTTGGTTTTCTTCTCTTGAACAACTGATAAGGAGTCATGCCTTTAGCTTGATTGATCAAAGAAATATTCTGAGTGAAGCAGGCACAATTAACAGCTTCAGCCCAGAAATATGTTGGTAACTTTGATTCTTCAAGCATTGTTCTGGCAGCTTCAATTAAAGATCTGTTCTTTCTTTCAACAACCCCATTTTGCTGAGGTGTTTTTGGAGCTGAGAACTCATGCATGATTCCATTTTCTTCACAGAACAGCCTTAATGTCAAATTCTTGAACTCAGTTCCATTGTCACTCCTGATATTTCTAACCTTCAAGTCAGGATGATTGTTGACTTGCCTGATGTGATTGATAATGATTTCACTTGCTTCATCCTTTGATCCAAGAAAACAGACCCATGAGAACTTAGAGAAATCATCTACAATCACTAAGCAATATCTTTTTCTTGCTATTGACAATACATTGACTGGTCCAAACAAATCCATATGTAGCAGCTGTAATGGTTCATCAATTGTTGTTTCAAGCTTCTTCTGAAATGATGCTTTCCTTTGTTTGCCTTTCTGACCAGCATCACACAGACCATCCCTTGAGAATTCAACAAGAGGAATTCCTCTTACTAAGTCCTTTTTGACTAGATCATTCATTGTTTTGAAATTCAAATGGGATAGCTTCTTGTGCCATAGCCAACTCTCAACTGAACTTGCTTTGCTGAAGAGACAAGTAATAGATTCTGCATCTGTAGAGTTGAAGTCAGCTAAGTACACATTTCCTTTTCTAACTCCAGTTAGAACCACTTTGTTGTCTTCCTTACTAGTGACAACACAGGCTTCAGAATTGAAGGAAACTGTATTCCCTCTATCACATAGTTGACTGATACTCAGTAAGTTGTGCTTGAGACCATCAACTAATGCAACTTCTTCAATGATGACATTCCTTGTTGAAATCAAGCCATATCCCATAGTAAACCCTTTGCTGTCATCTCCAAAGGTTATGCTGGGGCCAGCTCTCTCTTTAAACTCTGTGAGCAGGGAGAAATCTCCAGTCATGTGTCTTGAACAGCCACTGTCCAAGTACCATAGATTTCTTCTATTTTCCTGCACACCACAAAATCAATCAATTTGATTTTGGTACCCAAGTTTCCTTGGGTCCATTCTTGTTAGCCTTTCTCCTAGACTTCATTCCTCCTGCATCTTTAGACTTAGGTGAGTTTGAGTCAACCTTGGTCTTAGATGTGGTTGGTTGAGGTGTAGGGTTAGTCACAACATTATCCAGCACATTTATAGAATTATTAGGCATGGATTGTGCATACATGTTATTCCACATTGGCATATTGTATGGCATCTGAGGCATACTGAATGCAGCAAGATAAGGATTGTTAAAATATGGCATGTTTGCAAAATGTGCATAAGGATTTTGTTGAGACATAACAGGCATAGCATGTAGAGGTGATACAGACATGTTAGGCATGGAAGAGGGTACAGTTATGGGAGATTTCTTAATAGATTTACAATTAGCAGATAGATGATTAACACTACTACAATGCACACAGCTTTTTCTAGGAGCATACTTGTCAGGTGTGTAATTGTTATGTTTGTTAACTCCTACCTTCCCATTTCTGTTGGATTTCCTTTTGGATTCCTTTTTATCCTCAACCATCTTGAGCCTATTGTTTAACTGTTCTAAGGTCATGTGCCCTACATTCACCTTTCTGACATCTTTGGATGTGCTTGCTCCTTCTTTGACAAAGTTCTTTGAAGTTGAACCAAACTTTTTGTTGAGTTTCTTTAGATTTTCTCTTTTAGAAACATCTGCCTGTTTTAATTGAGGAACCTTCAACGGATGTTCCTTTTCTTCCTTCAACGGATAACTTTCATCATCCGTTGATTCCACATTCGTTGACAGTCCATCAATTAATTCCAGTTTCTTTTTATTTTTATCCCAGGCAGTTTCACAGAATGATTCAATTCCTTGGACTTTGGCAATTTGAGCACTTACATCCCTAGATGTTTTCCAGGCTTTAATCACCTCTTGCTCTTTCTCTAATTGATTGGAAAGTATTTCTACTTTCTTAACAGATTCAGCTAGTTCATTTTCAACAGATATACAATGCAATTTGGTTTTCTCTAGGTCAATCAACTTATTTTCTAACACAGTATTTCTATTACTTAAAAACAGATTGTTCTCTTTGATCCTACTATTTTCTTTAGCAAGAGATTTAAGAGACACACGCAAATGATACAATTCAGTAGACATGTCATTGAAAGCATCATTGCACTCTTCTTTAGTAAGCTGTGTTAAATCAGTAGTGATTACCTGATTGCTTGATGAACTAACTTCGTTTTCTTCAGAATCAGCCATGAGAGCAAGGTTGACATAATCCACATCTTCATCCTCTTCATCTCCATCAGCTGCCCAGTCCTTTTCTTGAGTAATGAAAGCCCTTTCCTTCTGTTTAAGTAGATCAAAATATTTCTTTTTGTAATCTACTTGTTCAAATTTCTTCTTTTCAGAGGTTGGCTTTCTGCACTCACTTGCAAAGTGTCCACTTATACCACAATTAAAACACTTGAACTTGGATTTGTCCACCATGTTCTTATAGGGTTTAGTGGCTCTAGTGTTTTTCCTGAACTTCATCTTTGCAAATCTCCTGGACAGAAATGCAAGATGCTCATCAATACCATCAGAGTCATCTTGACTGGAGTTGTCTTCATTTTCAGCAACTTGCTCTTTACCCTTGTCTGATTCTGGATTTCTTACACCATCTTTGGAGCTTGATGTAGATCTCACAGTTTCTTTTCTGCATTCTTTCTCATTTTCAGCTACCAATGCAACTGAACCTCCTTTCTTTCTCCCCCTCTCCAATACCTCATCCTGTTCCAACTCTAGTTCATAAGTCTTCAAGATTCCATATAATCTTTCAAGAGTAAAGTCCTTATAATCCTGAGAGTTTCTTAAGGAAACAGTCATGGGTTTCCATTCCTTTGGTAAGGATCTCAAAAATTTAAGATTTGAATCCTTCACCTGGTACACTCTACCATACAGCTTCAGTCCATTCAACAGCTTTTGGAATCTATTAAATGTGTCATTTAAAGATTCATTCTCTTCAAAATGAAAGTACTCATACTGTTGAATGAGAAGCTGCATTTTGTTCTCTTTTACTTGTTCTGTACCTTCACACAGCAACTGAACTGTGTCCCAAACCTCTTTGGCAGTTGAACAATTTATCACATTATCAAACATATCCTTGTCAAGACCATTAAACAAAATGTTCATAGCCTTCTTATCCTTGTGGACTTCTTCTGTGTCTTCCATTGTCCATTCTGCTCTAGGTTTTGGAATGGATTGACCAACAGCAATTATGGCCGTAGCAACTGTGGCTACTTTGTGGGGAATGTGAGGACCATTCTCAATGCAGTTTACATAACCTTCATCTTGGGAGAGTAGATGAAGGTGCATTTTCACCTTCCAGTGGTGATAACTGTCTTTGTCAAGAACTGGGATCTTTACTCCAATATCCTTCTTACTCATCTTTGTTAGATTCCAAGATCTTTAAACTCTTTGTATGTCAAGAGCCTGCTCTGATACCAATTGTTATTCCTAGAGGACTAACAATGAGATTTACAGAAGGGGGGTTGAATGTAAATCTCAAAACTTTTTCAGGTTTTGAGAAGTTTATTAAAGCAGTGTGTTCTAGATGAACAAGTGTATGAATTGCTTTGAGCTAATGCAGACAGATATATATTCAAACACAAAATGTAAAGAACACAACAAACTTTAAAAACTTTTCTGGTGGATTTGTTGTTCCACCAGAGATGGTATATTAGAAAATCTGTGTTCAACAATGTTGATCACAGCTGCATCCTAGTACACACTAGATGAATTTTCTCTCAAGATATTTCTTAACAGCTCTGGAAAATCTCTCTCTAATTACTAGCTTCTTCTTGGTTTATATATTACCAAGTGTACAAGTGAAAAACAATATAAAATTACAATAGTAAAATAAGTTCTTCACTTGCTTCTTTTCCTGTTCACTCCAGTACTTTGTTGACTATTGCATCTTTGTACTAAAGAAGAACGGCTGCTTTTTCTGTTGATCCTGAAATTCGGCTACCACATCTCAGTTTTCTCTGTCAACCCATGTGCCTCTGTCTGTAGGTACAACTACCACTTATCAACGGCTAATTAGCAGAACATCCGTTGAAGCTTTCATCCGTTGATGACTTCATCCGTTGAAGGATGTTATCCGTTGAAGCTTTCATCCGTTGATGCATTTATCCGTTGATGCTCTCATCCGTTGAAGCTCTCATCCGTTGAAGGATGTTATCCGTTGAAGCTTTAGAGACATCCGTTGAAGCTTAGCTTCTCATCCGTTGAAGGTCTTTAAGTCATCCGTTGATACCACTTCATTTATACAAAATTACAAGGCATGAAATATTTACAATTGGCCTTCCTATCTGCATATCATCTAGTAGTCAACATGACTCATAGTTTCTCTCAACTTCTAAGAATTACATTTTAAATACAGAGACTGAAATATGCTACAATACTAGACTTATTTCTAAGTAAAGCTACACCATCAACGGATAGCCAAAGTGGTCTTATCCGTTGAGGCTACTGACACTAAATTTCTACTTAAGTGTTTTGTTAAACATATCATCAAACTAATGCACATATATTCCTAACAGATTCAGTACGTCAATGCTAAGCTTGAGGAGATGCCAGCGCACCGGGACCGTACCAGCCAGTATGTCATTCAGATGGTGGCAGATGAGCTCCAGAGCATTGTGAAGATGCTTCGAGAGGAAAAGACTACCAAGCCCCGTTCAGATAGAGTGGAGCCTTAGTTCTTTCCATTTACCTTTCATGTTGTTGTACTATCAGACTCTATGGAATCCCCAGTTGTTTCCATTTTTCCTTTAAATAAGCCTGTTATTCCTAGAATCAGACTATGTCCCAATCCTATGTACTGTGACCTTTAAAATTTCAATAATTATGTGCTATTGTTCCATTTGCTCTCAACTGTTATTTTATGTTTTTATCATCATATCTGCTTAATTTGGAAACTTGACCCCATATGTAAATGAGAATGCCCTGCGATACCCTCGAATCATTTTATCATTCATATATGTTTTGATACAACTCTTATTTCAGGATCATGCCTCCCAAAAAGAAGAACCCAACAACCACTTCCACCACAGACCCAAATATTCTTCGACTACTGAAAACCTTGCAACAGCAAACCAATGCTATAGCTCAACAACAACTAACTCTTCAACAACAAATTGAAAACCAAGATAACCGTGAGCCACACCAACCACCTGAACCACCAGTACCACCTAGACAAATTGTCACCTTCAAGGCTTTTCAGAATGTGAATCCACCTGCATTTCATGATACCACTGATCCAGTGATAGCTAACACATGGATCAAGGAGATGGAAAGGGCTTTTGAGTTGGTACAGTTAGGAGACGATCAGAAGACGCCATATGTTTCTTACTTCTTGAAGGGAGAAGTCATCTATTGGTGGGAATCAGTAAAGGCTATGGAAGTCACTCAGCAGGTTTCTTGGGAGAGATTTAAGAAGTTATTTCTGGACAAGTATTACCCTAAGTACATGCAGAATCAGATGAAGCTAAAATTTCTTGAGTTGAAGCAAGGGAACATGACTGTATTGGAGTATGAGAAGAAGTTCACTGAGTTGTCAAGGTTTGTGACAAAGTATACCAGCACTGAGGAGGAAAAAGCAAAGAAATTTCAGCAAGGACTGGAGCCTTGGATCAGAGATAGGGTGGCTATGTTTGAGCTTGAAACTTATGCGGGAGTAGTACAGAAAGCTGCTCTGATTGAGAATAATGGGATGCAGTCAAGGAAAGAGAGGGATAATAAGAAGAGGAAGGTTCCATTTTATGGAGAAAAGTCTGAAGCTAAAAGTTCGCAAGATCGGAATATAAAGAGGATTGGTTTCCAGAAGGGCGGAAATTTTCAAAAGAAGGGAAATTTGGGCAAAAGGCAAGAATCAAAAGGGAACAACCAGGCAAGCCAAGGGCAAGTTGGAGAAAACAGGTTCCAGAGACCGGAATGCAAGCACTGTGGAAGAAGGCACCCCGGAGTATGCAATAAGCTGAGCATGACCTGTTATAGGTGCAATCAGAAGGGACATTTGGTGAATGAGTGCAAGATGCCGAAGCCAGGAGTTACGTGCTACAAGTGTGGGAAGACTGGACACATGGCTAGGGAGTGTAAGGCAACCGGACCAGTCAAAGCTCTGATGAACATGGCAAGTACCAGTGCAAGCGTGCCAACTGAGATATTGGCATTACCTCCACCACCTGCACCAACCCCGCAAGCAACAACAAGGACATTTGATTTGAAGATGAAGGATGTTGTTCAGAATTCTGAGGTGATAGCAGGTACACTTTTACTCAATAATGTCAAAGCTAAAGTATTGATTGATTCGGGAGCAACAAGATCTTTCATATCAGAATCTTTTGTTGATAAGCTCCAATATGATAAAATGGTTATGAGTGAGGTAGTAAATGTGGTAATTGCGAACCAAGTGAAGATTCCTGTGAATCAATTTTGTCCAAAGTGTGAGATTGATATTTCGGGGTATAAGTTTTCAGCCGACTTGATACTCTTCAAGTTGGGAGAGTTTGATATAATTTTAGGAATGGATTGGTTAGGAGAGAATAGCGCACAGATAAATTGTAAGACCAAGAGAGTGTATTTAAAGACGAAGAGTGGAGAGAAGGTAGTATTTAAGGGGCAGAGGCAAGAGCAACTATTTCTTACGATTTTTCAGGCTAACAAGTTACTTAGAAAAGGTTGTGAGTCGTTCCTAGCATATGTAGTGGATTCAGAGAGAGACAGCCTCAGAATGGAAGATATTCCTGTAGTTAACGAGTTCCCCGATGTGTTTCCCGACGAACTACCAGGCTTAGGACCAGATCGAAAAATTGAGTTCGAGATCAACCTTGCTCCAGGCACGGAACCATTTTCAAAGGCCCCATATAGGATGGCACCAGCAGAAATGAAAGAGTTGGCGAGCCAGCTGCAAGAATTATTGGATAAAGGAGTGATACGACCAAGTACGTCGCCATGGGGAGCACCTGTTCTGTTTGTAAGGAAGAAAGATGGGAGTATGCGTCTATGCATAGATTATCGGGAGTTGAATTAGGTGACAATCAAGAACCGCTACCCGCTATCAAGGATAGATGACCTTTTTGATCAGTTGAAGGGAACAAAATGCTTTTCGAAGATTGATTTGAGATCGGGATACCATCAATTAAAGATCAAAGAAGAAGATATTCCTAAGACCGCATTCAGGACCAGATATGGGCATTATGAATTCCTAGTAATGTCGTTTGGATTGACCAATGCTCCGGCCGCATTTATGGATCTGATGAATCGGGTATTTAAGAAGTATTTGGACAAATTTGTTGTGGTATTCATTGATGACATCCTTATTTATTCTAAGTCGGAAGAAGAACATAAGCAGCACCTCTGGATAGCATTGGAGATACTCCGACAAGAAAAGTTGTATTCCAAGTTTACCAAATGTGAGTTTTGGTTAAAGGAAGTTCAATTTTTGGGGCATGTTATTGGAAATGAGGGAGTTAAGTGGATCCGGCAAAGATTGAGGCAGTTATGAGTTGGGAGAGGCCAAAGACTCCTACGGAAGTGCGAAGTTTTCTAGGATTGGCCGGATACTATAGAAGATTCGTCAAGGATTTCTCGAAGATCGCCACGCCATTGACCAAGTTAACCAGAAAGAATCAAAAGTTTGAATGGAGTGCAGAATGTGAAGATAGCTTTCAAGAGTTAAAGAAGAAGTTGGTAACAGCTCCGGTGTTGGTACTTCCAAATGATCAAGGGAATTTTGTAATATTCAGCGACGCTTCATATAAGGGTTTGGGTTGTGTGTTGATGCAACACAGTAAAGTGATCGCATATGCGTCAAGACAGTTGAAGCCGCATGAGTTAAAGTACCCGACGCATGACTTGGAACTAGCCGCCATAGTTTTCGCACTCAAAATCTGGAGACATTACCTCTATGGAGAGAAGTGTGAAATCTACACGGATCACAAGAGTTTAAAGTACATTTTTACTCAAAAAGAGCTCAATATGAGGCAGAGGAGATGGCTGGAATTGATCAAGGACTATGACTGTTCGATAAATTACCATCCTGGAAAGGCAAACGTAGTGGCCGATGCTCTAAGTAGGAAGGAGAGATTGAATATGATGATAACATCAAAAGAGTTATCTGCAGAAATCGAAAGATTGGAATTGGAACTTTGTGCTTATGGAAAAGTCGAGGAAGTTTGTCGTGCAATGACCTTTCAGCCAACACTAGTGGAAAAGATAAAGAAGTGTCAAGAGGAAGTAATGGAAAAAGAGAAGAATCAGTTATCTGGAGAGGAGATTAATACTCAAAGGGATGAGCAAGGGATACTAAGATTTTCATCCAAAATATGGATTCCCCATGTACCTGAATTAAAGAATGAGATCCTCCATGAAGCCCACAATTCGAAATTTTCAATCCACCCAGGAAGCACCAAGATGTATCGAGACTTAAAGAAGAACTTTTGGTGGCCAAATATGAAGTGAGACGTGGCAGAATGGGTTGCGAAGTGCTATACTTGTCAGAGAGTAAAGGCAGAACATCAACGACCAAGCGGATTAATTCAGCCCCTGAAGGTTCCAGAATGGAAATGGGAAAATATCGCTATGGACTTTATAGTGGGACTACCGCGAACGAAATCCGGACATGACACAATATGGGTTATAATTGATCGTCTTACGAAGTCGGCGCATATCCTTCCAATAAATGAAAAGTCGTCACTGGACAAGTTGGTTCATCTGTATGTGCGCGAAATCATTCTAAGGCATGGAGTACCTGTATCAATAGTTTCAGACAGAGATCCCCAATTTAACTCAAGATTCTGGAAGCAATTTCAGGAATGTCTTGGTACAAAGTTGAATATGAGCACGGCGTACCACCCGCAGACTGATGTCCAGAGTGAAAGGACAATTCAAACGATTGAAGACATGTTGCACAGTTGTGCAATCGATTTTGCAGGAAGTTGGGACGACCATTTGCCGTTGATTGAATTATCTTACAACAACAGCTATCATTCCAGTATCGGCATGCCACCATACGAAGCTTTGTACGGGCGAAAATATAGATCACCAACAAGTTGGGATGAAGTGGGAGAAGGAAGAATTCTCGGCTCGGAATCGGTACAACAGTTGCATGACTCGGTCAAGTCAATTCAGAAAAGGTTGCTTGCTGCTCAAGATAGACAGAGGAAGTATGCGGATCCAGCGCGTAAGGACGTTCAATTCCAAATTGGCGAAGCTGTGTTACTGAAGGTGTCACCTAGAAAAGGGTTGATAAGATTTGGCAAATAAAAACCAAACTAACATGATTATTACTCCACATTCACCCCACCATTTCCACACTCCTCCTTTCCTCCCCCCTCCTCTCGGTTTTTCCCCTCCCCTCTCGGCAATTCCCAAAAACCGAGCCCCCATCCCCTTCTTTCTTCATTTCTCACTCAAATAATCATCCTATTATCAAGTAATCCTACTCCCTACATGTTGTTCTTGTATATCTTAAGAGTTTATAGTAGAAAAACTTATGTGTTGACCTTGCATGGTGGTGTTTTGTTAAAACTCCAAGTGAATATCCTTGATTCTTGTGAATTCAAAGCTTTCACCATGAGTTATAATAGCAAAGGGTTGAGAATGGCTAGACATGAGTATGCTACACTCATGCAATTATTGTTTTCACCCTAATCCATTCGGCCATGACTTGATAGGAGCCGAATGGATGGTGTTTTGGTTGTCATGTTCCACTTTGTGTGTTTTTATGATGATAACATGAAAATCTTAGTGAAGTCTTGATAAAACTTTTTGCATGCTAAGTGATCATCTAGGTATATCTTATGCTAGGCTTGAATATCAATTTTATGATAGAACATATGTAGAAAATGTGTTGTTTTGGTTTGAAAAACCCGAAGGCATGCATGCATGTGGATTTCTCTTAGAATGTTGTAAGATTTTGATCATTTGGAAAGATTTTGTTAGTGAGCCTTAATTTTAGTAGAAATAATGTGTTGATATTGATTTATGCTTCTTGTTGCATGGTAATAATTTATGGTTATCTTTTATAAAAATATATATCTTGTTGTTTCAAAAGCATGAAGATTTGTGATTTGTGAAGTGTAGTCTCTTTTGTTTTGCCATAATTGTACCTTAGGTAAGGATGATCTCACCAAAGTTATTTTGAGAATAAGGGAGTTAGTTCAGTATAATACCATGTATAAGTCTTGGTTTAAGTATTTAGTTGTTGTTAGTTGGGTTTGTCAAGTCAAAACCTTGGAAAATGAGAGTTATAGTTTCTGCAGAAAAATCAGTATAGCACCCTGAGGTTTAGAGTGAGTTTTGACCATGTCATTGGTGTGCAATTTGAGGCCCAAGCTACCAGAAGTTATTATTGGGAGTATATAAAAGGTTTTAGGAGTTGTTTGGAGGTTTGCATGTCATTTGGTTAGGGGCACAAGTAGAATAACAAAATCTGTCCAGCAGGGGACAATTTTGTTGCAACTTAGAAATAGGGAGATTTGACCATGTCATGGGTAGGCCCTCATTAGGCCCAATTGGGCCTTAGTTAGAGGGAGTGTCAGAGAAGTTTTTCTAACCATAGTTCATAGGATATGAGTCAGAACCATGTGTCGCAAGTTAACTCAAGTCAGGGCATTTTCTGCCCAGAAAAACAGGGGAACCTTGGACTTTTAGCTTAGGCCCAAGAAGGCCCAAGCCAGGCCCTTGAGCCACATCAAGTTTTTGAGATGCCCTTAGGTCAGGAGAGTCTTGTGTAAAAGTTTTGAAGGAAAGCTTGTGGTTTAAGAGTGTCTAATATACTCAAGAAACCATAGTTGTCATTCTGAAATTTGCACCAGTGAGCACTTTCACTTATCACATAGTTTTAGAACACTTAGAAGTGAGTATTAGGTCGACCACCATAGTTGTAAGATAGTATAAGGTCAGTAGAGCAAAAGGCACAAGTGAGGGTCAATAGGTTTTGGATAATTTAGGAAAGGCACATCGAGTTAGGAAGCCAAAATTCGAAGATCTTGTCTAGTTTAGCGACCAAGTGACTTAAGTTGTGAGTCGAGATCATCCAAGCCTAGTGTTGCATTATGGTGTTATTTGGTATTAATATACGATATGTGATTATGTGGCTACGTGTGTACAAGTGAAATATAAAGGTGGATATAAATTAAGTGCATATAGGCCTAAGTGCCATCCGTGTTTAATTTCGGGTTGTAAATAGGTTGAGATGGTAAGAATATATTATAATGAGGATTATTATTATTTATGTAGGATCTCGAGACGAGGGAAAACTTACCATAAAAGTCGAGTGAAGCTCCAGTTGCTCCTACCAGTCAGACCAGACCAGCATATCTCAAGGCAAGTGATTCAACTTGACCTTCATATTTACTATAAACAGTTCATATTTATCGATGCAATTATCCTGAGTCATTTTGATATGTTTAAATCAAGCGTATCTCTCGCTTATCTTTGAATTACATAGAGATGCCATGAACCCTCAAGTATGTCTTACAAGTAGTTCAAAAGTCTCTTCATGATAGTTAAATGCCATGATAAAATAAAGAGTTGTTATATTACTTGATTGATCCTCTTGATTAACATGATGATGATTCCTAAGTATTGATATCTCATCCTGATACTTGAACCCCTATAGAACCTTACCTTGAACTTTGATAGTCAGAAACTTACCAACCTGATTCCTCATTGATTGATACCCTCTTTTCTATCCTAAAGCTTGTCAATTCTGATATATATACATTCATCCCGAGCTAGAGATCATTACCTTAATACCCATAGTATTCGTGAAGCTTATCTTCTTAATGATCCAACACCTATACCTTGACGAGAAACCATTACTTTAAGCCCAGTTTGGCATTACCCCTTCATATTATCCATTAGTCTCACCATATTTTCCGTCCAAGTTCTGACACATGAAAACCTTTTGGTTACCCTAATAGAGTAAAGTTTTGTGAATCATGGCCCTGAGATTTATTACCATATTTCCTGTGTTTCGAGTTGATCTATATTCCCTTAATAAAAATGTATACTGTTAAAAGAGATTTTGTTACAATTCGGCATCAGCTTTTGAAATAAATAAAATATGGGTTTTTAGTCCCAAAGGGGGACAAATGTTTTCTTGAATAGTGGATCTGGACTGAGACGCGAGTCCTTTCCACACTTATATTAGGCTTAAAAGTTGCCTAGGGATTCCCGTTAATATTTTAGAACCCAGCGAGGTTCGGGATTACTTCGCGGCTGATCACCGGATGTAATCCGTAGCGTCATAAAATGATTTTGATTCAGACATGATTTTTTTTAAAATTGTTTTGATACAAGCAAAATGATGCCATCTCACATAGTTTTATCTCTCGTTATCATTATTTATGTCTTTCCATTGGCATTCTTAAAAGTATATCTCGATTTATGTTTTGTGTTGTGTTGTTAACACTTGTTGAGCATTCGGCTCACTTCTTGCTTTACCCTGATATTACAGCTAGCAACTATGGTTAGATTCAAGCAGACTGCCCGTAAGACCTGTGATGCTGATGCTTATGTTCGAGCTCAGGTAGAATAAGTATTAATAGTTGTGTGAGGACTCGGTATTTGTATTCAGATGTAATAGTTGGTAGTGTTGGGCTGTTCCAAACCTTAAACTGTAAGATCTTGGATTTGGTTGTGTATTCTTCATTAAAATGATGTAATAACTATATTTATTTTGCTGTTTAAGTTGGGGGTGTGACAAGAACACCTTCACAGCTTTAGTGAACAAGGAAATTCAGCAGTCTGGGGACTACCACAAAATAATGGATTTTGTGAAGAACTGCAAACTCAACTATGCCATGCTGGAATCACCCACCATTTACTGTGAGGTTGTTGAAGAAATGTTGACGACTGCAACATACAACTCAACTGATAAGACTGTCATTTTCACTATTAAAGGTAAGGAATTTCGTGTTAATAGTGATATTGTTAAAGCACGTTTCAAAATTCCTGATAACACTGTAACTTCTCTACACACAGACATTGATATTGTTAATATGCTTAATTCCATGAGATATGCACTCTCTACTTCTAAATTAAGAGAAATTAGGAGATTGGGTCTTAGGAAGGAGTGGAGTTATCTGTGTGATGTAGTTACTAAAGTATTTTCTGGTATAGCAATTTTGATTCAGTTAATATCTCTATGCTTAACATTCTTTACATGCTAGTAACTGATAAATTCTTCAACTTTAGTGATTTTGTCATATTTGAGTTGGGGTTTAAGTTAAGGGAGCTAAATAAGAGGGGTAAAAATGTTTACTATGCTAGATTTTTAATGATGCTTGCTAACCACCTCTCTGAGGATATTGTGCTTGAGAACCCAACCAACAAATTAGATTATTGGGTTCAAGAAAGGAGAATCATTGCAGATTTAAACAGGGCAAATCATCACAAAGAGGTGCCACTCTTCTACTTTCCAGTTATGGAGGCACCTCAGGTAAGTGAGGTAAGTTCAACTGTCTCTACTCTTCCAGCCTCACAAACTTCTTTACATTCCAGTGTAGCCATGACAATTTTGTTATTGACCCAACAGTTGCCTACCCAAGCTACCAAACCCAAAATTTCAAAAACAAAGTCAAAGAAAGTTCCCTCTGGTGTCTCTCAAAAGATGCCAGTTGTAAAATCCACCAAACCAAAAGAGGGGAGTGTGAAGGTGGGTAAGAAAGGTGAGGGACAGGGTAAACACCAAAGAAACCCTAAGGATAAGGTTGGAGAGGTGAGTGTTTCCCAGCCTAGCCACACTGTTGTTTCCCAACAAACTGTAGTGCTTAATAAGGATATAAGCTCATTACTAGTTGCATCCTCCCAAAAGGATGTGACTATTGAACAAAGCTCTCAGCCAAGAGCACAGGCCAAAAGGGTAAGCGACACAAGATCACCCCAAACTTACACTAGAAAGAAGAAATCAAAGACCCTTGGGGATGCGCAGGGTTAACACACTGTGCAAACTGGTGCTAAAGACACAGTCACTGCACCTTCTCAAAGTTAGGTTGATGTGGCTCCAATAAATATGGGGTCACAGCCAAAATATCTAACAATTGAAGCCCCTGAAACACCAAATTCTCCCACACACTCTTTGGATGTTGACATGATAAACACATCACTTCCAAATTCTCCATCTTTAACTCTCTTGGATAAGCCAAAATTCCAAGCAAGTGAGCATCATCTTCTAGATGATTTGTTGGCTCACTTGCTATTTCTTTCTGAAACTGTTGAAAAGAAGCTATTGGCCAGGTCTATAGCATTCTACAAGGATTCAGCTGATTCAGCATTGAAAAGAAGAATTGCTAAAGTGTTCAGGAATGGTAAGGAAATTTGTGTGGTGGCTGGACACCCTCAATTTGCTGAAGCAAAGAGTGAAAAAAAGGCAAGATTGAAGCAAGAAAAGAAGCAAGCTGCTCTAGATGCTAAAAAGATCAAACAAATGAAGGAGCAAGCTACTATCTTGGCCAAGTTGCAAGCTGTGAAACCCACACAACAAATTTTTGAACAACCATCTGAAGTTGTTGAATCTCAAGATCAAGTAATGCAGAATGAACCTCCACAGACAAAGAAGCCAAGGTACAAGCAAAGAATCAAGAGAAAATTATTTTTCAGTGATGAGGAGATGAAAGGATACTTTCCCAAAGAGTCTATCTCTACAATAACTCAAACATCCATGCCCTCTATGGCACATGAAGAATTCAAGATAGATCCATCCAAGAATTTCCATGGTGAACCTATCATTCCAAAGGATGAACCAATAGACTGGGATAGTCTGCCAATACCTGAACTCAATCTACCTCACTTCATGAAGCCAAAGAAGAAAAAGACCAGAGCAGTCAAGAAAGTGAAGCCCTCAACTCTCATATCCAAGTCCCTAACCAAAGCTCAAACCAAAGTCAACAAGGGAGACATCATGTACATCTGTGACATCAAGGAATTCTCAGATTTAAACCTCTATCTAGATGAACTAGAAGAAGTTAGAGGGATTGATGGTTACAGGAATCTACCTGAAAGGTTAGTATTCAAGTATAAGGCATGAAAAGAGATTCAGTGGCCACTTCACAGGATCCTTCAAGAAAGCCAATCTGTGCTGATAAAGGTTTATTCATCCTTCAAGAAGAACTTTGGATTCAATGTGACAGCTAGAAGACTTGTTCTAAAGAAGATTGAAGAACTGAGGAGTATTAGAGCAAAAGATGCACTCCCAAAGACTCTAACTATTCCTTACACATGGAGTAGAGTGCATCTAAGGCCCTACTGGCTGATGGAATTCATGGATGATAAAGGAGTTAGCAGATTCTTCAGATTAGAAAACCAATTGAGAATCTCTAGCAATGAGACTCTTTTGGAAATGCAGGAAATGCTAAATCTCTCAGAATCTGATGAACTGGAATTCCACAGACAGCTCCAAAATCAGATAGAAAAAACAACAGGAAGCTTGGAAAGAGATCCAAATCTTCAAGGAAATAGATTAATCTGCTCAGGCTAGAGGAGCACCTTGAAAATGACTGTGAGAAAATCTTTGTACATTTTTTTAATTGCAGCACTTTACAGTTTTATCTACTTTCATTTAAATTTGTATTTTTTTGGGGTGTTTTGTTATCATCAAATTTCTCTTAATTTATGGCTACAATTCTAGTAGACATAAATTGGGGGAGATTGTTGTGTATATGTTGTGAACTTGATGATTTCATTAACAAAACACCTTAGTAGATTTAACTTAGTGAAAAATATAACACTCGACGGATAAGCAGTTATAGTTCTGACGGATGACTCAATATAGTCCCGACGGATGATGATTTGACATCCATCGAGTGAGTAGCTTATGTAACAATAAGTCATGTAGCACATTTCTGCAAACACCTTTGTTTAGATTCTATAGTAGCATATAAGTCATGTTGACTTTAATTAGATATGAAGAATAGGTTGATTAATTGTACATAGATGATGTCTTGTAATTCTGCATAAATAAAATGAAGTCAAGTGCCAAATAGCTATCTGACTTATAATCAACAATGCTACTCGACGGATGATCAACAAGGCAATCCGGCAGATGATCATGTACCCCACGGATAATTAATTCAAACATCTATTGACAGTGACAACAAAGTCACATGTGTCGAGTGTATGCAAAAGGAATGTGGAAGCATATTTAACTGGGTTTTTGAAAACAAAGAAGCATTTCCATTTTCATGCTATTATGAAGATATTCAAAGATGATGGAACAGAGTAATGAAGTAGCATAGTATTAGACTTGATAGGTTTTGTTTTATTATCTTGTCTTATTACTGTGTAATCTTAGTGATATATAAACCAAGAGTAGTAATTAGAACAAAAATAAGACCAAGCAAACATTTTCTCAGAGAAACATTTGTAAGCTGTATCCTTAGCATTTCTCTGTGAGTTTAGTTGTTCTAATTTGTAAGCAGTTGTGAGCTATTCAAGCTTCACAGAGTTCTCTTGATATATATATATATATATATATATATATATATATATCTGGTGGATACATTCTAATCCATCAGAAAGTTTTAAAGACTTGTATTTTTTATTACTTTGTATTTTGATTCATATTTAACTTGTTATTCCGCACTTTGCAAATCAAAACACTGTCATATATATCTTAAGTTAGAACATTTTATAATTCAGAAAAAGTTTCAAGAATTCTATTCAACCCCCCTTCTGTAATTCTTGTTGCATTGTTAGGGACTAACACTTGCATTTTACTTTTCTTTATTCACGAAATTGGAATTGTCTATAATCTTGATACAACTTAAATAAGGAGGAAATAATATTCTCGCTATTTAACAACTCTGCAAATAATCACTGAGCTCGATATGGTCAATTTTGCAGTTTTATAATCTTCGCCGGATGGTCATGGTAACCATTATTCTGGTACTAAATGTATAGATTTGATAATTCAACTCATTTTCTGATTAATTTAAAAGTTATGAGTCAACTTTTTGGTAAAGAAAGTATATACCTCCATAATATCTAACAAGTCGAGTCTTATATCGGTCATAGAGAACACCAACACATAGAAAATGGGCTGAGTTTATCAAGAATCCTAAAGATGAGCTTGATCAATAAAAATATTTCTCCTTCTTAATTTTTTTTTTGGATTTTGGGATAGTAGAAAAAATTTAAATCATTGTTGCTTGTATTAGGGATTGGATGCATGGAAATATGGTTTGCTCTAAAACTAAGTTAGTGGTATTAGCTTCCAACTTCCTAAAGGTCATGTATATATAAGTTTTTTCTAATGCGGATGAAATAATTAATAGATTAGCTAAGTTTATAACATGCAAGTTTGCATCTTGCATGTTAAGTAATCGCACTAAATGTTAGTGTTAATTGTTTTTCTGAGAGTCCAATATTTTGGAAGGGATTGTAGTCCATAATAATTAAATTTTGAAAATACTATAAAATCAATGAACAATGCTATATTAAGAGTAAATTTTAAACATTAAAATTTAGCAGCGATTATTAAGTATAAATGTGCATTAAATTACTATTCAGGGTGTAAGTTCAAGTTTATGAAATTGTACAACATATTTAGTTCTATTCTACTTTCTCAAACTTTCACTGTGGTGGCTTACTCGAGTGCTTGAGTTAAATACGTCACCTCTTAATTTTGGTTAGCACTAAGAGTTAATTTGTATATTGTTAATAAAAGAGAAAGCACCTGATTTAATTACTTATGAAGGTAGCTCGCTAGAACTAGAACATTATGTTAGTTAATAAATTAGCGATATATTTGTTACAATTGAAAATAGCAACAAGCTCTGAATATAAATGTAATTACATGATACTCATATTAGAATCTTTGTGTTGTGTTCTACGAATAAATATATATAGTCAGTGTGAGTTATGGAAAATCTGAATGTCGTGGAATATGAATTTACAATCAGTACAAAAATTTGTAATATCATTTGCCCCCGGTCTTTAAAGTATCTGAGTGCTCAACAAAATTCTGGTTGTATTTGATGAGGGACTCATCTTGATGTTTCTGCTCTAGAAAGCTATAAGAAACATTCATTTCTTTGCTAATCTTCACTTTTACTATTTACAGGTATAATGGTTTTGACAAGCCTGCACACTGAAGTGGCCGAGTTGAGAAGAATAAGGACTCTCTTGTTTTAGACCTTGGATACTTATTACTTAAAAGAAGGTATTATCTTTTTGCTTAAAATTTGTTATTTCCACTTATTTGATTGTAGCTAGAGTACGATTTACCTCAAAGTTGAGTTAGAAAGAACCATTTGATTATCCCAGTCGTTGAGGTTATGCTTTTGGTTGTCCGATTTAATGTCATCTTCTCATATACATGCGCGAACACTTGTACCTGGATTATGATGAATATTTTCTACATCTCTGTACTTTAAACATATTATTTGTAATATGGGAAATTGAAAAAGGGTATAAATTGAGGTTGCAAGTTCTTGTGGAGAGGGTGCATATGTGCAATAGAGGGTATCAGTTCTTCTATCAAAAATATAGAACACACATGCTCGCCTATGTGACCATTTATACGATTGTAACCTGCGGGTATCATGTTGGTAATTTTGGGAAGTTATTTAAGAACTGAGCTGATATTCATCGTTGTCCTGTATATAATGGTGGTCAGGTGGCTGCACAAAAACTTCAGGCACCAGTACAAAGATATCGATAGAGATTGTCGCCAAAGAAGCCATATCGTTGCTCTACAGGTGGGTTCTCCTACTTGTGTAATAACTTAATCTGTAAATATGTATGGATAATAGTATCTGCATTATTTATCTACTGGATGTGAGCATGTTGGTATGATGTATTTTAATATATTTATTGTGAAGTCCGGACATACAACTTTTAGGAAAAAAGATTAGGCATGTAACCGTAACCTATATAAAAGCCAGAATTTGAAAAAAATGCCCCATGCTACCTTAAATACTATTCACAACATGTGAAATTAGAAAGTATTGTAAAATGAGGTTACAAGTACTCGTGGAGATAGCGTAGATTTGGCATTTGAGGGCATCGATTCTCCCTTCATACAAATAGAATACATCTGCTTTCCTATAGGATAATTATACGAACGCGCCTTTTAGGTATTGTGTTGGTAATTCTGATTAGTTGCCTAAGAATTGAGCTAAAATTTAAAAAGAACTATTTATAAAATAGAAATAAATGCACATAAGTGTTAAATATATGTGCAAGTACTTTGATATGAAAGGATTTGGTAATGTTATAAAGCCTCTTAGTGGGAGAAATAGTAGGGTACATATTTGCTGCAACATAAAACCCAAAAATTATTTTTTACGCTTGCTCTTTTTCACTTTCATGTTCTAGGACATGAGATATGAGTTAGCCCCTTTTCTGCAAGTCTTTTTGGGGACAGATGCTTTGTCCTTTTTCCGAATTTTGAATATAACATTCTTATATTTTGGATAATCCATAATATCACCTACACATATTTGCTAGAGTCCAGATTGTTGCCTCACCTGCATATTATTTGTAAGAACAATGACAATGGATCTTACCCAAAATAGAATATGGGTGTAATAAATAGTTCTCTAAAATTTTAAGAAATGGTTGAGTATGGTTTTTAAAATGATACTGTATTATCTATGCCAGTTTCATGGACCCTTTTCAAAAGTTTACATGTAAAACTACTAGAGAACCTAGGTTCAACTCATCTACGTCAAATCATTGGTATGAAGAGAAATTTTTGGCGATTTCCTGATTAGTTTAGTTTTCAAATTTACATATATACACTTGCCCCGACGTTCACACACCTTGGTTCTCATTCTGCACTAATTATTTCATGATTTTTTTTTGATTTATTACAGCAGTTAATGAAAATTTAATATCGGTTTTGGGAAGCCATCAAATATGTAGGTTCTGCAGGGACAAGGTTCTTGAAGACATAAAAATCTGGCTAGGTTTTGGGAAGCCATCAAATATGTAGGTTCTGCAGGGATAAAGTTCTGGAAGACATAAAAATCTGGCGAACCGATTTATAATCGGAATGCTTGAACACCACGGAATTCATGGTTCAAATGTAGATATATTATTTGGATGCTATGATCATTGTTACTGTCTTCGAACAAGCCCAGAATATTAAACCTAATAAACTTGAGAATAATATCATTTGCGTGTATACACTGCATGGGCTGTAACGCTAGTTCCAATTAAAACGCATCACATGTCATTATATACACAATTTTGTACATAATTGTATACACCAAGCATTTTTCTTTAAAAATGACTTGCATGCTATGGTATATGATAATTTGAAGAATTATACTCCATGGATAACCTTTTACTAAATTTTTATATAACAAACATTGGATTGAAAAATTTTAAGGATTATAATCATATCTCATACTTAATAACATGAAATTGACATAGTCTTAGAATTAAAAAACATTCCCAACATTCTGTTGAAAAAATCTACGAAGGTTTCGCAGAAAATTATTCGCGAAATGGCCACTCTGCTGATATCTTTTGCAGACTAGTTGCTGACGACTTTATTCATACTGTTTTTGAAACCCGTTTCATCATAACATCTTGATTACTAAAAACAAAAAATTGGGAGTAGTTGAGCGATAATTATTAGGAGATGGTGTAGTTGCTAGAGGCGATTTCCATTTTATTTTTTCACGAATTACTTTTAGGGGTGTTTCTCATCCTTAATTCATTTGTTTTCTCGAGTAAAAGTGAGATAAAAATAACCTTATAAGACGTACATTACATTCTGAGTTTGCCTGTTGTTGGTCGGTCTTTTGTAAATGATGTCATTAGTTATAAACCATAGGTCATATTTTTCAAGGCATTAGTTTTTCATGAGAGAAGAAGTTTCAAGTAGACGTGGTTGTATAGGCATTACAGACGTACTTGGCCAAGAGATAATCGGATCAGGATTAATATTCATACACAGGGCTTATTTGATGGTTCTACTGGATTATCTGTTCTTTCCTACAAATAGTAGAAATGAGTTCATCCGAGGTATATTAGCCCCCCTTTCCGGTTGATTAGTCTTAGTTCAAATTGTTGGAGTTGTGCTCTACCTTAAATTCCATGGCTTGATTTGTTTTTTTTTATGACCCCAAAAAAGAAACGGTAGGTACAGCTAGGCGGTGAACAACCAACCATCGTACTTTTTCCAATACAAGAATATAAGGTTAAATATAACTAAACAAATTCAACTGGTATAAATTCGATAAAATTCGGTCGAATTTATATTTACAATTTGTTTTTTATTTTTTTTTCATCATCATTTCTTTGTTTTTTTCTTTCATAAATTTTTAACATATTTTAAAACTTACAATATTTTTTAATCTATCATTCTAATAAATCTTGTTGTCAATACAAATTTATGAATAATATTTTTTGCAATTAAAATTTCTAAACTACATTCATATTTTTGTTATAAGGTGAAATTGGTCCACCCTAAAACCCAAGAAACGCTACATGTAATACAAAAATTGATGTCGATTTATGATTTTGTAGGCGAATCTTATAAAAATTGATGGTCGATATATGATTTTTCTCTATCAACTCTGCGTATACTTTCTTATCTATTCATGTTGGTCATGAAAACTAATCCGTAGCGCTTATACGGAATTACTGGAGATCTACTCTTATAAAAACGGTGTGACAAAAAATAGCTTTGTTAGATACTATTGATTCTTGTTAAAACTAAGAAATGCTGAAGCTTAACTGGTCTTTATGTTATTCCCAAACAGTCTAAACAAGAATTACAGAAGAGGGGTTGAATGAAATTCTGGCTTCTTTTTTATTTTAAGAATAGTTCTTCTATAAATAAATAACTGTGTTTGATCTAGCAATGGTGCGGAATGAAAGTAGTGTAGAAATCAAAACATAATGTATTTAAATACAAGTACTTAAAAACTTTATGGTTGATTTAACTTTTTCACTAGAGATATATTAAGTAAAGAACTCTGTGTTACAAAATTGTACACAGCTGCTTACAAGTTGACCAACAAGAACAGAGAAATTCTTTATAGATTTTGCCTTATCTATTTCTCTGGTAAAATGTTTACTTACTTTTTTTTAAAACTATTCAACTTGCTACACTTGGTTTATATACCACCAAGTTAAATTATAAAAAGACAAGTAAATAAGACAAAAAAATTCAAGTCTAATTTCATAATTCTTTATTTCTCAATCCAGCATCTTTGAATATCTTCTGTTTAGCATGGAAATGGAAATGCTTCTTTGTTCTCTAAAACCTGCAAATAGGTTACCACATTCCATTTGCATACAATTAACGCATGTGGCTGGCAAGTCACTATCAACTGCTCTTTTGAATTAGAATATCTGTTGAAGCTTCATTGAATCATCCGTTGAAACTGTGGTTGATCATCTGTTGAAACTTTGGTTGATCATTCGTTGAGACTATGTGAATCATCCGTTGAAGCTTTAGTTGATCATCCATTGAAACTTTATGAAACATCCATTGAAACTATTTTTTTGGCAGTAAACTCCATTTCATTTATGCAAGATTACAAGGCATCTGATATTTAAAATTAACCAACCTATCTTGCATATCAATCTGGTAGTCAACATGACCTATACATTCTACAACATCTATTTCACTAAGCTCTCTTGATATGCATGAATGTGCTACTAAATTATTACATAAGTTACTCTTTCAAAGGATGTTAAAATGATCATCCGTTGAAAGCTACAATTAAACTTAATTAAAATCTACTAAGTGTTTTGTTCAAGTTATCATCAGATACACAACATATTCCTAACAATCTCCCCCAATTTATGTCTACTGCAGTTGTAGCCATAAATTAAGAGAAACTTGATGATAAAATAACACTCTATGAATACAGAATGAAGTCAAGTAGATAAAATTTACAAGTGCTGCAATTTATTAAAAGTTCTTACAAAGAAAGATTTGTAGAGAGTCTTACATATTATTTTCAAGGTGCTCCTCTAGATTGAGCAAATTTAGATCATTTCCTTGATTTCCTTGACTTCTTTCGGAGCTTCATATTATTTTCTTCAATTTGATTTTGGAGTTGTCTGTACAATTCTGATTCATCCTCATTTATCTGATCCAGCTTTTCTTGCATCTCCTTTAGAGTTTCATTGCTTGCAATCTTTAGCTGATCTTCCAATCTAAAGAATCTTCTGATGTATTTCTCATCCTTGAACTCCATTATCGAGAATGGCCTCAAATGCACCCTATTTCCAGTAAAAGATATTGTCAATATTCTTGGGAGTGCATTTGGCCCTCTCCAGCTATTCCTTATCTCCTCAATCTTGTTTAGTACCATTTTCTTGTCAACTATATTAAATCCAAAGTTTTTATTGATTGAGGAGAAGACAGTCACCAAGGTTGAATAGCCTTCATTGAGAAATCTGTGAAGGGGCCATGTTATCTCTTTTCCACCATTATACCTGAAGACTAATCTCTCTAGAAGATGCTTGTAGGCATCAATATATGTAACTTCTTATAGCTCATCCAGATTAAGATTTATGTCTGAAAATTCTTTGATGTCACAGATGTAGAGTTGATCTCCCTTGTTGACAGTAGGCTTGGGTTTGGCCAAAGACTTGGATTGAAGTTTGGCAGGCTTGACAGTTTTGACTACTCTTTCCTTTGTTTTTCATGGTTTGGCAAAGATTGGAATGTTTAAATCAGGAAGAGGCAAGTTGTCCCAATATATGGGTTCATCCTTAGCAACAACAGGATCATCATGAAAGGTGATGTTAGGATCAACCTTTAATTCAGCCTCCTTCACAGTAGGCATGGCTGATTGACTTGTAGTTGTAGATTAGGTTAGCTTTTAGTCTTCCTTATCTTCATCAAAGTCAATCTTCCTCTTTGCAAGGATTTTGTACTTCCTTTTTGCCTGCTTTGGTTTTTCTTGCTTTTCTTCATTCAGATTTTCAGTTGTCACGGCAGGCAATGTAACTTCTGTGGTTGGAGGCTTCTTGGCTAGGTTCTTGGATTTTAAAGCAGCTTGCTTTTGTTGTTGTTTAAGCCTCACCTTCTCTTCTTTCTTAGCTTCTGTAAACTGTGGATGTCCAGCCACCACACAGATTAGTTTACTATTCCTGTAAATCTTAGAAATTCTGTTCTTTGACACTGTATTTCTGGGATCTTTGGACAAAGCAATAGACCTTGCAAGCGGCTTCTTTTCATCTAGCCTAGGGGTTTCATAAGATAGGTCCAATGGATTTTTGTCTGAACTTTTTGGATAATTCCTTTTTGGTTGAAAAATCACACTGGCCTTTGATGACTTGATTAATGAGGGTTGACCCCTTTACATGTTCCCTAGGCTCATTTCATTTGCTGAAATTTGTCTCAATTTGGAGAAGTGAGAGAAGACCTTGTTTTGCTTCTCAATTTGACCAAATTCCTCCTTGATGTTTTCACCAAGCTTCCTCCATTGTGCATCTAGCTCTTTCTCAACTGCTACTACATAAAGTTGTTTAAATTTGTCATTTGACTCCAACTTGGCAGCTGTTATCTTGATCTGATCAATGCTGTGAAAGGCTGGTGGCTTAGAGAAAGCAATTGCTGGAATAATTACCTTCCTAATCTGTATGTCTAGCACTTTCTCCCCCTCATTTTTTGACTCCCCTTGGCTAACTAGAACAATTGAATCTTTCTCCCTCTTTTTGTTAGCATCAAGTTGAGTGGAGGATGAAGTTTGTGCAGCCACCAGTTTCTGAAGAAGTTAAGTTTGTTGGGCTTGATGTAGATGGATTTCGGTTATTGAAGCTTCCAGGGATTTGAGCCGTGTGTCTAAGGAGTCCATTTTTCTTTCTAGATGAGAGTTTTTCCTAAGTTGTCTGGTGATTCCAGCATGGTTGTGTCTGGAAACTTAGCCTCCAATCTTTCAGCAATATCCTTTTTGACTTGATCAATGTCTGTTTTCATTATGGTGACATCCAGATTGTGTTGGAGAGAGTGGATTTGGTGTAGCTAGAGAGAGTTGAGATGTGCTTGAAGAAGTCTCTTGGTGTTGGCATTTGTAGTAGCTTGAAGAGCTGTCTAAATTTGTTGAATTATGTGAAAGAGAGGGGATTTGAAATGGTGCTCATCACATTCTTTGGAAAATACCCCATATGTGTTTGATCTTGAGCTAGGGTCTGCTTCTCCCCCTATATCCATGAACTCTCTGTTGGTGAGACTGCGTAGCTGTATGAACAGTTACATGATAACTCAACACGATAACAACACTAGAACATGACAGGTTAATAATACTACGTCTACACAAGAAATCAGGAAGAATGAAGACAAGGAAAATACAAATAATCAGAAGATTATAAGAAGGCCTGAAGTCTGTCTACAGGTCACTGAAAGAAGTTCATTAATATGTTCATGCCTCAGTGAAGAATAAAGGTTAAAGACTTTCAGAGTTTTAGAAATGATGAAGATTCAGTGTATAAAGTGCTACCAGAAGATTTTAGTGTATTGGCATTGATTGAAGATAGACAGTGTATGAAGCATAGGAATCTGAAGAATTGAAGATATGCTATAAACATAGGTTAAAGAAGACAGCTGCAATCTTGAAGTTATACTCACTAACAGGAGCTCATTTATATGTTCAAGCATCGGTGAAGAACAGTGAATGAAGTGTTCAAGATTGTAGTAGCAATGAAGACGCTGTTTAAAGTACCAGAAAGGATTCCAGTGAAAGTATAATTATTTATTGACGGTCAGTGTTAGAAGCAATGGATATTCAACCAATCTATATCAACTCAGAAATACAAGACAAATTGAATTAGGTTCTCTCAATGCTTGTTGTTTGTGAACCAGACCAGTGCACCAAACATTAGTATACAAGAAGGGATTTTAATTCAATTACAGAAGAAAGTGTTAATAAAGTGAAGAATGGCAAAACAGAAGCAAAATATTCTAAGGGAGAAGATTCTTCACTCTGGTCGCCATAGAAGTGTATACAAGGACAATCTATGGTCGCCACAGAACTGGTCGCCATAGAGAATTTCTCTAAGACACCACAGTGGTCGCCATAGAGCCTAGTCGTCATAGAAGAAGATACAGTGGCTACCTAGTCACCATAGGGCCTTGGCTGGTCGCCATAGAACTTCAAAATTTTACCTGGTCTCCATAGAGCTTATCTGATCGCCATAGAGTTCACCTGGTCGCCATAGAGTTCACCTGGTCGCCATAGAGCTTACATGGTCGCCATAGAACATCAGCAGTCGCCTTAGAGCATTACAGAGGCACTGGTCGCCATAGAAGGTTGCTCAAGTCACCATAGAAGAGTTATGAAATTCATTGATTTACTAGCAGCAATTCAAGGATATTTGTGGACATAAAGCTGCCATCTGTCCAAATGAATTGAAATTCTACAGAGAGAAGCAGAATATATAACAATCAAAATTATTATTGTCAAGTAGTTCTGTTCATCTTCTCTCTCACGAGAGGTGATGAAAATAATAAACAAAGAGAATACAGAGAAGCTCAGAGAAGCTCAGCACATTGATATCCGTTTAACTTCTCACCAGAGTAACGTTATAATGCCTGATTTAACTCTTGTATATTTATAAGGGAATTATAATTGTTACCCTATAATTAAATCCTTAGAAAAACAAAAGCTAGATCATTGTATAGGATTTGATTTGTAAATCATTGTAGAATCTAGGAACTTTATTGTTCTTAGATTGTAGCAGGTTAATTTATTTACCGGAGTGTAGCAACACCCCTCGCGGATTTATATATGAATATATACTTCCCCGAATATCTTGTGTTCCTCGTTTTATATTCCCAAACACTATTCACCTCAAGAACACAGAACCACTAACCGAACACTAAATCTATATCCGCTAAAGATTCGAAAGAATTTTTAATTTAGTGATTATCGTATTCAACCCCCCCTTCTACGATAATTCGGGACCTAACACTCTCCTTCATCATCATCTTCATCCCTAAAAATATCTTCGGAACCACTAGTTTGATAATCAACATCATCACCAGC
Source organism: Apium graveolens (assembly GCF_009905375.1). Classification (NCBI taxonomy): domain Eukaryota; kingdom Viridiplantae; phylum Streptophyta; class Magnoliopsida; order Apiales; family Apiaceae; genus Apium; species Apium graveolens. The sequence continues at coordinate 97,850,241 of NC_133657.1, read as the reverse complement.
TGTGGGTGGCATGACTTTGATGGCATTCTTGGCCCTTTGCGTAGAGGCAGTAATGTGCACCAAGTTGAGCATTCTTTCAGCGGCCACATTATCCTGTTCAGCCAAAACTTGATAAGCTAAAACAGAGTGAGTAAATGCCCCAGCTTCATAAGAAGCAGAGTCTAAGACAGCTTGATACTCTTGCTAAATTAGCTGTTTTTTTTCAGCCTCATTGACATCTATTAACTCACTTACAATGGGATCTTCCCATTCTTTTGTACCTGCTTTTCTCTCATTATATCTCTTTTCTTGCATCAAGGGCTCCCCTTGGCTTCCCACCCTCACACCCTCACCTTCATCTACGAAGGTGGGACTCCACTCACTCACTTTTTCCAAGCTGGAAGAAATAGCTTACAGATTTTCACTCTTTTCCTCTTCTTTTGCCTGAGAGCAACTCAGCCTCTCACTCTTTTAACTCCCTTCCCTCAATCGTAAAAGTGATTGTACAATCACTAAATCATCTGCACTTGTAACACTTGTTTAAATTTGAAGCTATGCAGTGATATTCAACGGATGAGGAACATCCGTCAAAATAGTAGTTGGAAGTGTCAACGGATGACTACTGTTAAGCACATCCGTCGAGATACAATCACTAGTCGATGGATGAACAATATCCGTCGAGATAGTAGAAATGATAGAGTTTGGAGTATAAACTACTGTAGAATCTGTGGTGATTGATTTGAGATTTTGCACAGTATTCTCAGTAGAATCAGAAAGAAATGGCAAGTGAGCCAACAAATTATCTAAAAAATGATTCTCACTTGCTGTAGATTTTGGATTCTTCATGAGAGTTAAAGATGGAGAATCAGGAATTGATGAATGGATCATGTCTACATCCAGGGAATTTGTGGGTGAGTTTTGTGTGTGATGTGCTTCTATAATTAAATATTTTGGCTGTGACTCCACATTTATAGGAGCCACATCAAGCTGAATTTGAGAAGGTGCTGTAACTGAGTCTTTAACTATAGTTTGCACAGTGTGTCACCCTGTGTTTCTCCAAATGTCTTGGATTTCTTCTTTCTAGCATAAGTTTGGGGTGAGCTTGTGTCCCTAACCCTTTTGACTTGTGCTCTTGGCTGAGAGTTTTGTTCAATAGTTACATCCTCTTGGGAGGATGCAACTAGAAGTGAGCTTATATCCTTATTCAGCACTACAGTTTATTGGGAAACTGTAGTGTGGTTAGGCCGGGGTACACTCACCTCTCCATCCTTATTCTTAGTGCTTTTTTGATGTTCACCCTGTCCCTCACCAGCCTCACCTCCCTTCACACTCCCCTATTGGTTTTTAGTGGATTTTTCAACTAGTTTCTTTTGAGAGAAACTAGAGAGGGCTTTCTTTGATTTGGATTTGGAAACCTTTGGTTTTGTGGCTTAGGTAGGCATCTGTTTGGTCATTATCATAGATGCCATTGCCACAGTTGCTTACAAAGAAATAGTTGGTTGAGAAGTAGTGGGGACAGAAATATTTACCTCACTTAACCTGAGGCTGTTCCATGATTGGCATGTACACAAGAGCAATATCCTTGTGATGATTTTCCCTGTTCAAATCAACAATAATTCTCCTCTCTTGGACCCAACAAGCTAGCTTGTTTGTTGGGTTCTCAATTGAGAGATTCTCAGAAACAAAATTAGCTATCATCATGAAAAATCTAGTATAATATATGTTCTTAGACCTTTTTTTAATATCCCCTAATTTACTCCTTATCTCATATATGACATAAGTTCTGAAATTGAAGTACTTATCACTAAGAAGCATGTAAAGCATGTGAGCAAGTGAGTAAGATGCAACATCTAATTTAGCTAGAAAGCACTTTGATAAATGAATCACACAGAAAACTCCATTCTTTTCTCAGACCCAGTCTCCTAACATCACCTAACTTATTGGCATCAAGAGCATAGCCCATAGAAACTAGCATGTTACTCACATCAGTATCTGTGTGTGGAGCAAGTGTATTATTTTCAGGAAATTTAAAGCACTCTTCAATTGCATCATAGTTAACACAGTGTTCATTACCTTTGAGAGTGAAGGTAATAGTTTTTTCCTTTGAGTTGAACACTGTTGTAGTCCAGATTTCCTCAACAACTTCACAGTAAATGGTTGGGGACTCAAGCATACCATAGCTCAATTTGCAGTTCAGTATGAAGTCCATCATCTTGTGATGTCTTCAGATGCCGGAATTTGCTTGTTCACCAAAGCCACAAAGTTATTATTTTCATAGACGAACCCAGTTGAGGACATAATTTTGACTACGGGTACCAATTCTGTGATTGAGATTAGTTGCAGAAAGAGAGTTTTTGCTTTTGGGAAGAAGAAGTTAGAGAAATTTCCTTGAGAAAGATAAAAGTAAAGAATATAAATGAAATTAGCTTTTATACTATCTCAAAAAATAAACTGTCAAAAAGTTAAAAGTAAAATAAAGTGACTAATCAAATTAGCCAAAAATAGCCATTTAAAATAAGGATAACTGCCACAATTATGAGATTATCCGTTGAAATATACATACATACTGTAAGTAAATTCGACAGATAATGCTCAAAATCAACGGCTAAGATTGAGTGTAATTCGACAAATAATGATAAAATTGCCCAGAGTAATAATTGATACTTCAACGGATGATATAATTCAACAGATATTCATTTTCAACAGATAATAAACATTCATTGAGATACAAATTCTGACTTAGTCAAAAATTTATCATAGAAAGGAAATATCAACTTTCACTCTGGTTGCATTTCAATTTGCTTAGACATCAAAATAGATTAAGAGTAATTAAGCATACCCAACTCACTGACCAACCTAGTGAAGGTGGATTCATCAAGTGGCTTGGTAAAGATGTCTGCAAGTTGTAGAAGCAACAATATATTCAGCTTCAGTTGTAGAAGCAGAAACTGAATTTTACTTCTTACTGAACCAAGATACTAGCTTATTTCCTAGAAACTGACAGGTTCCTGTTGTACTTTTTCTATCAATTTTAAAACCTGCATAATCTGAATCTGAGTAACCAGTTAGATCAAAACAAGAATATCTAGGATACCAAATGCCAAGTTTTGGTGTTCATTTGAGATATCTGAAAATTCTCTTAATAGCTACCAATTGAGATTCTCTAGGATCAGCTTGAAATCTAGCACAAAGACATGTAGCAAACATTATATCTAGCCTACTGGCTGTTAAATATAAAAGTGATCCAACCATGCCTCTATAGCTTGAAGTATCCACAGACTTTTCAGTAGTGTTTAATTCAAGTTTAGTTGCAGTGGTCATGGGAGTTTTTGCAGATGTGCAATCCATTAAGTCAAACTTTTTCAAAAGATCATAAATATATTTGGTTTGACCAATGAATATTCCATCACTAACTTGCTTAACTTGTAAACCAAGAAAGTAAGTTAGTTCCCCCATCATGCTCATTTCATATTTACTTTGCATAAATTTGGAAAACTTTTTGCAAAGTTTTTCATTTGTAGAGCCAAATATAATATCATCTACATAAATTTGAACAAGTATACTAGAGCCATTAACATTTATAAAGAATAAGGTTTTATCAACAGTATCTCTAGTGAAGTGATTTTCTAAGAGAAACTTTGACAGAGTATCATACCGGACTTTAGGTGCTTGCTTCAATCCATAAGGTGCTTTCAAATGATAGTAGACATACTCTGGAAAATTTGGGTCTTCAAAATCAGAAGGATGACTGACATAAACTTTCTCCTCCAAATCCCCATTTAGAAAAGCACTTTTGACATCCATTTGATAGACCTTGAAATTGGCATGGGCTGTATAGGCTAGGAAAATTCTGATGGATTCAAGTCTTGCAATAGGAGCAAAGGTTTCATCAAAATCAATCCCTTCTTGTTGACAATAGCCCTTAACAACCAATCTAGCTTTGTTCTTGACTACTATGCCATTTTCATTCATCTTGTTTATGAATACCCACTTGGTATCAATAGAGTTCTTTTCTTTAGGCTTGGTTACCATCTTCCAAACTTATTCCTTTCAAATTGGTTTAACTCTTCCTGCATTGCTAAAACCCAATCAGGATCCAACAGAGCTTCTTCTACCTTTTTAGGTTCTTCCTGAGATAGAAAGCTGCTATATAGACATTCCTCTTGAGTTGCTTTTCTTGTTTGCACTCTTGAGGATGCATCACCAATTATCAGTTCAAATGGGTGATCTTTAGTCCATCTTCTCTTTTGAGGTAGATTAGCTCTAGATGAAGAGGCCTCATTGTTGTCTTGATGTGTGATAGAGTTTTGATTGTCAGAAACTCCCCTGAGTTTATGGATCTTTAACTAGAAATTAGAGTTCTTTCTGATAGTGATCTAACTTGACTTTCAACTCCCATTGATGGATCAACAGATATTTCTCTTTGGCTTCAGATGGATGATGCAGATTATCTTTCATCGGATGATGCACTTGGTCTTTCGATGGATGTTGAATTGTGTGCTTCATTAGTTATAGATTTTTCTGCATTGTCCTTAGACATTGGTTCTTTATCACTTTCATCATCACTATCATCACTAATCATCTCAACATTATCAAATTTGAGGCTTTCATGGAAATATTCATCTTGAAGTCCTTCAATCTTTTTATCATCAAACACAACATGTATAGATTACATAACAATGTTGGTTCTGAGATTGTAGACTCTGTATGCTTTTCCAACTGCATATCCAACAAAGATTCCTTCACCAGCTTTGGCATCAAACTTTCCATGTTGATCAGTTTAATTCCTTAAGATATAGCATTTACAACCAAATACATGAAGAAAGTTTAATGTTGGCTTCCTGTTCTTGAACAATTGGTAGGGTGTCATGCATTTTGCTTGATTAACCAAAGAAATATTCTGAGTGTAGCATGCGGTATTTACAGCTTCTACCCAGAAATATATTGGTAATTTTGATTCTTCTAGCATTGTTCTTGCAGCTTTAATAAGAGACCTTTTTTTCCTTTCCACCACTCCATTTTGTTGTGGGGTTCTTGCTGCTGAAAACTCATGCATGATCCCATTCTCTTCAAAAATAGTCTCATCATAGAATTCTAGAACTTAGTTCCATTGTCACTCCTGATTCTTCATACTTTGAAATCAGGATGGTTGTTGACTTGTCTTATGTGATTGATGATGATTTCACTAGTTTCATCTTTATACTTTAGAAAAAAAAGTCCAAGAGAACTTTGAGAAATCATCCACAATAACTAGACAGTATTTTTTCCTTGAGAGAGACAATACATTGACTGGTCCAAATAAGTCCATCTGTAGTAGTTGCAAAGGTTCTTCAATTGTTGAATCAAGCTTCTTTCTGAATGATGCCTTGATCTTTTTTCCTTTCTGACAAGCATCGCACAAACCATCCTTGGATAATTCCACCTGTGGAATTCCTCTTACTAAATCTTTCCTGACTAGCTCATTCATAGCCTTGAAGTTAAGGTGGGACAACTTTTTGTTCCACAGCCAACTTTCATCTTGTCTTGTCTTGCTAAATAGACAAGTGACAAATTCTGCATTAGATGAGTTAAAGTCAGCTAAATACATATTTCCTTTTCTTACTTCAATAAGAACCACTTTATAGTTTTTCTTGTTGGTCACAACACAGGCTTCAGAATTAAATATTACTGAGTTGCCCTTATCACAAAGCTGACTGATACTCAACAAATTGTGTTTGAGTCCATCCACTAGAGCGACTTCCTCAATGATGACATTATCTTTTGAAATCAATTCATATCCTACTGTATAACCCTTGCTGTCATCTCCAAAAGTAATACTTGGGCCAGCTCTTTCCTTGAACTAAGTGAGTAGGGTAGAATCTCCAGTCATGTGCCTTGAGCACCCACTATTAAATACCAAAGATTCTTTATGTTTCCCTGTACACAACAAAATTAAATCAAGTTGATTTTTGTACCCAAGTTTCCTTGGGTCCTGTTTTGTTAGCCTTTTTCTTAGGTTTCTTAGGTTTGTCCTCATTTGACTTGGGCATTTGAAGTTCATCCTTGGTCAATTGAGTAGAACCCTTAAAACCATTCATCATTGCAGAATTATCATGCACATGCTGATTCACATGGAAAGGCATATTTTGTGAAAATATGGTATTCCAGTATGGCATGCTAATTACAATTTGTGGCATACTAAATGCAGCATAGTAAGGATTTTGTGCAAATGGCATATTAGCAAACTGTGCATTCAAATTATGTGAAGGCATAACATTCACAGGCATTGTAGGCATACAGGAAAATGAAGGAGGTGCAGACATGGAAGCAGGCATCGCAAGTTTGCAATTAACAGACAAATAATTAACACTACCACACTTAACACGGATTTTTCTTGGTGCATATTTATCACGTGTGTAGTTATTATGTTTGTTGATTCCTACTTCCCATTCTATTACTTTTCCTTTTAGACTCTGTTCTCACTTCAATTTTCTCGAATCTATCATTTAATTGCTTAATAGACAGATGCCTTACATTGACTCTCTTGTTTTGTTTCACTTGACTTGTTTCTCCTGGAATAAAATTCTTAGAAACTGATCCATATTTTTCATGTGATTTAGCTAGCTTAGCTTTTTCAGACTGGTTTACTTACACTCAACGGATGTCTCTCATTGTCTTTCAACGGATAATCCTTTTGATTATTCGATGGATAATTTTCATCCTCCGTCGAATCCACATCCGTTGAAAGTCCTTAAACCAGATTGGAATCAAGCTTCTCCTTGTTCTTTTTCCAGACTGCATCACAGAAAGATTCTATACCTTGAACTTTAGTAATTTGAGCATGGAAATCTCTAGATGATTTCCATGCCTTAATTACTTCATGTTCTCGTTCAAGCTGCTTTCTTTAAATATCATCTTTCTTTAGGGATTCGGTCAATTCATCTTTGGCAATCTTGCATTCTATTTTCAGTTTTTCAAACTCAACAAATTGAGTTTCTAACACAGTATTCTTTCACTTAAAAACAGATTATTCTCTTTAAGATTCGTGTTTTCTTTAGTGAGAGATTTGAGTGTAACACGCAAATGATATAATTCAGTAGACATGTCATTTATGGCATCATTACACTCAGCTTTAGAAAAATGTGATAGATCAGTCGTAATTACCTGATTACTTGATGAATAGACCTCTGTTTCATCTGATTTGGCCATAAGTGCTAGATTGACATAGTTTGTATCTTCATCATCTTCTAATCCATCTGCAGCCCAGCCATTTTTCTGTGTGATAAAAGCCCGTTCCTTTAATTTGAGTAACTCAAAATATTTCTGTTTGTAATCAACAGCCTCAAACTTCTTTTTACCAGAATCAGACTTTCTGCATTCACTAGAAAAATGTCCAGCCAAGCCACACTTGAAACATTTGAATATAGACTTATCAACCATGTTTCTATTAGACTTGGCTGCTCCAAAATTCTTGTTGAATTTGAGCTTGGCAAATCTCCTGGACAGAAAATCAAGATGCCCATCTATGTCATCCATGTCATCTTGACTAGCTGGTCTTCATGTTCAGCTACTAGCCCTTTTTCTTTGCCTTCACAAACTCTAGGGTTTGATGCAGATTCAACAGCTTCAACCTTTATCTCCTTCTCCTTTTCTTGCTCAACAACTAATGCAATGGACCCTCCTTTCTTTCTTCCTTTCTCCAGTTTCTCATCTTACTCCATTTCAAGCTCATAGGTCTTTAGAATTCCATACAGTCTATTCAAGGTGAATTCCTTGTAGTCCTGAGAGTTTTTTAGTGAGACTGTCATGGGTTTTCAATCCTTTGGTAGAGATCTAAGAAATTTGAGGTTTGAGTCATTTCTTTGATAGATTCTTCCATGCAACTTTAGATCATTTAGTAGCTTTTGAAATATACTAAATATATCAGTGAGTGACTCACTTTCTTTACTATGAAAATACTCATATTGCTGAATCAAGAGTTGCATTTTATTTTCCCTTACCTGCTCAGTTCCATCACATATAACTTGAATAGTTTCCCAGACATCCTTAGCAGTTTTGCAGTTTATGATGTTGTCAAACATGTCACCATCAACACCATTAAAAAAATGTTTATGGCCTTTTTATCCTTACGAACTTGTTCAATTTCTGGATCAGATCATTCTACTCTAGGCTTTCGGACATATGCTTCATTTCCTGTAGCAGCTCTCATAGGGACATGTGGACCTTTCTCAATACAGTCCACATATGCTTCATCTTGAGATAGGAGATGCAGGTGCATCTTCACCTTCCAATGGTGATAGTTGTCTTTGTCCAGAAATGGAATCTTTACTCCAACATCCTTTTTGCTCATCTTATTAGTTGTTGTGATCTTTAAACTCTTTGTTCTTCAAGAACTTGCTCTGATACCAATTGTTATTCCCAAATAATCTAAACAAGAATTAAAGAAGGGGGCTTGAATGGAATTCTGGCTTCTTTTTTATTTTAAGAGTAGTTCTTCTATAAATAAATAACTGTGTTTGATTAGCAATGGTGTGGAATGAAAGTAGTGTAGAAATCAAAACACAAAGTATTTAAATACAAGTACTTAAAAACTTTCTGGTTGATTTAACTTGTCCACCATAGATATATATTAAGTAGAGAACTCTATGTTACAAAATGTACACAGCTGCTTACAAGTTGAACAACAAGAACAGAGAAATTCTTCACAGATTTTGCCTTATCTATTTCTCAGGTAAAATGCTTACTTCCTTTTTTTTAAAACTATTCAACTTGCTATACTTGGTTTATATACCACCAAGTTACATGATAAAAAGACAAGTAAATAAGAAAAAAACATTTCAAGTCTAATTTCATGCTTCTTCATTTCTCAATCCAGCATCTTTGACTATCTTCTGTTTAGCATGGAAATGGAAATGCTTCTTTTTCTCTAAACCCTGCAAATAGGCTGCCACATTTCATTTGCATACAATCAACGCATGTGACTATCAAGTCACTATCAACTGCTCTTTTGAATTTGAACATCCATTGAAGCTTTATTGAATCATCCGTTGAAACTTTGGTTGATCATCCGTTGAAACTTTGGTTGATCATCCGTTAAGACTATGTGAATCACCTGTTGAAGTTTTAGTTGATCATCCGTTGAAACTTTATGAAACATCCGTTGAGACTGTTTTCTTGACAGTTAACTCCATTTCATTTATGCAAGATTACAAGGCATCTGATATTTATAATTAACCAACCTAATTTGCATATCAATCTGGTAGTCAACATAACCAATACATTCTATAACATCTATTTCACTAAGCTATCTTGATATGCAGGAATGTGCTACTAAACTTATTGTTACATAAGTTACTCTTTCAACGGATGTTGAAATGATCATCCGTTGAATGCTACAATTACACTTAATTAAAATCTACTAAGTGTTTTGTTCAAGTTATCATCAAGTACACAGCATATTCCTAACACTTTAATACTAAACATTTGCCATTAAAATGAAGTATTATGGGATTACCTCAAACCTTCTGAAGCTTGAAGAAGAAGAATATTATGTTGTTTTCTTTCATACATATTCTCACTACCTAACAAACTAGAGACAGAGAGACTGTGTAGTTAAATTTATGAGAGAGATTTGTTTCTCTCTTGTATTTTCTATTAGAGAGAATATTCTGCTTGTAACAAACTTCTTCCAGCTGTCACCATTTGTTAGTTGTATTATGCTGACTAGACATGAGCTAGGAGTTTAGAACTTGTTCTTTCATCACTCTCTATGTTCTGTATATTGTAAACATTCCCCCTCAAATTGAAATGACATTCATTTATTCCCATTTTGTGCAGCAAATCTTTAAATTATCCTGAAGGTATATTCCATTACTACAAAATCTGAAATTACAGGCAAACAAGGAGATTTATATCATGATCCAAGTTATTACAGATGCATGGTAGGAAAGTTGATTTTTCTGACTCATACAAGACCTGATCTTTTATTCACTGTGCAATATTTGAGTCAGTACATGCATAGTCCCAGGGTTCCACATTATGAAGCATTGATTCATACAGTGCACTATGTATCTGGAATAGCAAAATAATGTATAATTCTTAACTCAAGTGATCAGATCACACTTCAAGAATTCTCATATTCTGACTGGGGAGCTTGTATAGATTTTAGAAGACCCATCTCTGGCTACTTGATGAAGTTGGGAACTCACATGTAAGATGGAAGTCAAAGAAACAGAGAGTCGTGTCAAAGAGCTCAGCTGAAGCAGAATATAGGTCTATGTCTGCAGCTGCATCAGAAATTAGTTGGCTACTAAGGTTGTTACATGAACTCAATATGCAAAGCTTGTATTGCATTATGATAACCAAAGTGCAATACATATTGTTAAGAATCTAGTGCATCATGAGTGAACAAAATACATTGAAATAGATGTGCATTTTATCAAAGATAAAGTCTTGGAGGGATTGATACAAATTTATTTCTCTCTTGTATTTCTATTAGAGAATATTCTGCTTGTAACAAACTTCTTCCAACTGTCACCATTTGTTAGTTGTATTATTCTGACTAGACATGAGCTAGCAGTTTAGAACTTGTTCTTTCATCACTCTCTTTGTTCTGTATATTGTAAACATTCCCCCTCAAACTGAAATAACATTCATTCATTCCCATTTTGGGCAGCAAATCTTTAAATTGTCCTGAAGGTATACTCCATTACTACAAAATCTGAAATTACAGGCAAACAAGGAGAATAATATCATGATCCAAGTTATTACAGATGCATGGTAGGAAAGTTGATTTTTCTGACTCATACAAGACCTGATCTTTTATTCACTGTGCAATATTTGAGTCAGTACATGCATAGTCCCAGGGTTCCACATTATGAAGCATTGATTCATACATTGCACTATGTATCTGGAATAGCAGGATAATGTATAATTCTTAACTCAAGTGATCAGATCACACTTCAAGAATTCTCATATTCTGACTGGGGAGCTTGTATAGATTTTAGAAGATCCATCTCTGGCTACTTGATGAAGTTGGGAACTCACATGTAAGATGGAAGTCAAAGAAACAGAGAGTCATATCAAAGAGCTCAGCTGAAGCAGAATATAGGTCTGTGTCTGCAGCTGCATCAGAAATTAGTTGGCTACTAAGGTTGTTACATGAACTCAATATGCAAAGCTTGTATTGCATTATGATAACCAAAGTGCAATACATATTGTTAAGAATCCAGTGCATCATGAGTGAACATAATACATTGAAATATATGTGCATTTTATCAGAGATAAAGTCTTGGAGGGATTGATACAAATTTGTTTCTCTCTTGTATTTTCTATTAGAGAATATTCTGCTTGTAACAAACTTCTTCCAGCTGTCACCATTTGTTAGTTGTATTATTCTGACTAGACATGAGCTAGCAGTTTAGAACTTGTTCTTTCATCACTCTCTTTGTTCTGTATATTGTAAACATCCCCCCTCAAACTGAAATGACATTCATTCATTCCCATTTTGTGCAGCAAATCTTTAAATTGTCCTGAAGGTATACTCCATTACTACAAAATCTGAAATTACAGGCAAACAAGGAGAATTATATCATGATCCAAGTTATTACAGATGCATGGTAGGAAAGTTGATTTTTCTGACTCATACAAGACCTGATCTTTTATTCACTGTGCAATATTTGAGTCAGTACATGCATAGTCCCAGGGTTCCATATTATGAAGCATTGATTTATACATTGTACTATGTATCTGGAATAGCAGGATAATGTATAATTCTTAACTCAAATGATCATATCACACTTCAAGAATTCTCATATTTTGACTGGGGAGCTTGTATAGATTTTAGAAGTTCCATCTCTAGCTACTTGATGAAGTTGGGAACTCACATGTAAGATGGAAGTCAAAGAAATAGAAAGTCGTGTCAAAGAGCTCAGCTAAAGAAGAATATAGGTCTATGTCTGCAGCTGCATCAGAAATTAGTTGGCTACTAAGGTTGTTACATGAACTCAATATGCAAAGCTTGTATTGCATTGTGATAACCAAAGTGCAATACATATTATTAAGAATCCAGTGCATCATGAGTGAACAGAATACATTGAAATAGATGTGCATTTTATCAGAGATAAATTCTTGGAGAGATTGATACAGATTTGTTTCTCTCTTGTATTTTCTATTAGAGAGAATATTTTGCTTGTAACAAACTTCTTCCAGCTGTCACCATTTGTTAGTTGTATTATGCTGACTAGACATGAGCTAGCAGTTTAGAACTTGTTCTTTCATCACTTTTTTTGTTCTGTATATTGTAAACATTCCCCCTCAAACTGAAATGACATTCATTCATTCTCATTTTGTTCATCAAATCTTTAAATTGTCCTGAAGGTAGTATCTTTGTAAACACATCTTTTAGTTGACTTGTAGTTGGTAGATAAGTAATCTGTATCAATCCCTCCGAGACTTTTTTTCTGATAAAATGCACATCTATTTCAATGTATTATGTTCACTCATGATGCACTGGATTCTTAACAATATGTATTGCACTTTGGTTATCACAATGCAATACAAGCTTTGCATATTGAGTTCATGTAACAACCTTACTAGCCAACTAATTTCTGATGCAGCTGCAGACATAGACCTATATTCTGCTTTAGCTGAGCTCTTTGACACGACTCTCTGTTTCTTTGACTTCCATCTTACATGTGAGTTCCCAACTTCATCAAGTAGCCAGAGATGGATCTTCTAAAATATATACAAGCTCCCCAGCCAGAATATGAGAATTCTTGAAGTATGAACTGATCACTTGAGTTAAGAATTATACATTATCCTGCTATTCCAGATACATAGTGCAATGTATGAATCAATGCTTCATAATGTGGAACCCTGGGACTTTGCATGTACTGACTCAAATATTGCACAATGAATAAAAGATCAGGTCTTGTATGAGTCAGAAAATTCAACTTTCCCTACCATGCATCTGTAATAACTTGGATCATGGTATAATTCTCCTTGTTTGCCTGTAATTTCAGATTTTGTAGTAATGGAGTAGCTAGTGTCTTTAACTTGCTTATTCCAGACCCACTCAGCAGTTCTACTGTAAACTTCTTTGTGACATAGAAATCCCTTTATCAAGATATTGAATTTTTATTCCTAAAAAGAAGCTTAATCTTCCTAAATCCTTAATACTGAATGTAATATCCAAATGATGTTTTAGTAAGTTGATTTCCAATGAATCATCTCATGTTAAGATGATATCATTAACATACACAGTAGCAACAGTCATATTATTTCCAAATTTCTTGATAAAAAGAGAGTAATCATTCTTTGACTGTACCAATCCCCTAAGTAGTAATTCCCCCACCAACTTAGCAAACCACTACCTAGAGGCCTGTTTCAATCTGTACAGTGATTTAATAAATTTGCAAACTTTATTGTCAGGATTTGGAAAGCCAACAGGAGGAACCGTGTACACTTCATCAGCTAGATCTTTATGCAAGAATACATTGTTGACATCAAGTTGATGTAACAACCATCATCTATTAGCAATTATAGTTAGTAAACACCTTACTGTTGTCATTTTAACTACGGGAGAAAATATTTCCTCATAGTCAATCCCCTACTTTTGATTATACCCTTTAAAAACTAACATTGCTTTAAATCTTTCCATTGAACCATCTGCCTTGAGCTTCACCTTGTACACCCATTTACATCCAATTGGTTTCTTCCATGTAGGTAAAGTAACCATATCTCATGTATAGGTATCCTGTAAATCCTTCAATTCTTTGTCCATCGCTTCTTCCCAATAAGGATTTGATGCAGCTTCCTCATATGTAGTTAGTTCAGTAGGGCAAGAAGCAAAAGAAATTTAACAGGCAATATGATTAAAAGATACCAAATTGCACCAGTGCTCATGAATAGGAATGTCAATTTGACTCAAGTTATAAATGAAATCATTCATCAAGACTGGTGGTTTGGATGATTATGTACTTCTTCTTACTATAGGATACTCGGTAGAATCAGTATTATTAACATCATTAACATAGTCAAAATCTTGTGAAAAAATGTCTGATAATTCATGTGTATTGGATTCAGAAAAATTATTGATATTAGTAGAAAGGAAAACTTATGGTAAGTCAATAAAATCAGAATAATCAGTAACAATGAGAAGAATCAAAGATGAGGATGATGATGATTTAATATAAAAGGGAAAATGATGCTCATAGAAAGTGATATCTCTAGAAACATGAATTTGTAAAGTTCCAGTGTTGAGAACCTTAAAACCCTTTTGACCAATAGGATAACCAATGAACATATGTGGTATAGATTTATGATACTTCCTTTTAACCACTTCATTATGTTGAGGAATGTAAACACAAATTTTATGATGTTGAATCCCTTTATTACAATTTCTTCATCTCTTCTTCACACAACTCTATAGCATTACCAGTTTTGATATTTTTAATATAACAATCATATTGATTCTTAGTGTAAATAAGAAATTCATCAAGAACTGTAAAAAAAAATTAGACTTCAACTTCATCAAAAAACACTCAGCACATTCTAGAAAAATCATCTACAATGATTGCAAAGTATTTAAAATTATTATAAGTAGGTTCCTTAAAAGATCCATATACATCCAAATGCAGCAGCTCTAGTCTGCTATCCTGAAAAGGACTCCTTACTTTATTTGTTGTTGGACTGATTTGACATATATGATCTAGTTTACAAGGCTTAGAAAAAATATCATTGAGGTGATGTAGATTTACAACTGGTAAGTGTCACATCCTGAGGTGCCATAATTTGACTTTGGTTTCATCTTCATTGACCATTGATACAGATGTAGAATTAGCAGAAGACATGTGTGATGATTGAGGTTCTTCTTCCTGATTATAAAGACCATTTTTTAAGCTACCAAGAAGTTGTTGAGTCATTGATTGTGTCTGGAGAAAACACTTGTCATTAGTAAAAGTAACCATGCTATTGAGATCTCTGCATAACTTCGGTATTGATATCAAGTTAAACTTGAAATCAGGAACAAATAATACATCTTTTAGGATAATATTATTTCTGAGTTTTACAATGCCAACATGAGTAATCAAAACATGTTTTCCATTTGGAATTGTTATAAAACTCCCATAATTTTATTTCACTTTGTATTATGAAAAGAGATTTAAATCAGAGCACATATGGTTTGCTTCTCCACTATCCATTATCCATGTGGTTGTTGTTGTTGAAAATAAACACAATTTACCTGTTACATGTGCATCTTTTTCTTTCATATTATTGCTAGATGAATCTGGTAAATTGTCATTTCCTAGAAGCTGGAGTAACTGTGCATACTGAGCTAGTGTGAAGCCTATATTTTCATTCTCAGAACTTGTTCCTCTATCAATCTTATCATCTTCAATGCCTAAATGAGCTTTGCTGCTACTCTCCAGTCTCTATCATTTCTGAGATTAGGTGGATATTCATGTATTTTAAAACATCTTTGAACAGAATGTACATGCATCTTGCAGTGATCACAGAAATATTTACTCTTTCCTCTCATCATTTCATTTGAACTTCTCATCTGTCTGTTACCAAAACCAGTTGGTGGCATTTACTTATCATTAAGAAATCTGTTATAGTTGGCAGCAAAATTCATAAAATTCCCACTAACTGTTCCACCAAATGCTCCTTGAGACAGCTTTATGGATTTTCTTCTTGTAGAAGCAGTCTGTAAACATGAGAAATTGATGGAAGAGGATTCATCACCAGAATACTCCCCTCTTATGGCCTCAAAACCAGTATTCAACTAGTCTTCTGTCCTCTTGTGATTTCAACAACTTTGTTCTCACATTACAAGTACAATTAGCACATGTACAAGCTTGAATTGGATCAATTCCATCAAGTTGATCCCAGATCATCTTCATCTTATTGTAATAGCTAGATATACTATCTTATCTTGTTTCATCTTATACAAAGTCTGCTGCAATGAGAATAACATTGTGCCAAATGATTAGCCATATCTCTCCTCAAGATTTACCCATATATCTCTAGCCGTATTGAAATATAACACACTTCTTGCAATGTCCTGATCAAGTACTCCAAAAATCTAGGATATCATCATATTATTGCATCTATCTCATGCCTTATAGCTAACATCAGTTACAACATATGATTTTGTTATAATTCCATATACAAATCCTATTTTATTCTTAGCGGACAAATTGATTAACATTGACCATTTCCAATCTGTATATCCTTTTTCATCAAACTTAATGGAAACAAGTTTCATTCCTGAATTATCAGAAAGATGAATGTAATATGGTGACACGGGATTTTGTAAAGGATCAATATGATTTTCTTGAGTTTGATTTTATGTAATGTTCTCAATCGAAGAGGAAATATTTTGCAATGAAGAAGAAAAGGTCAAGAAAGAATTGATGTTGAAACACAATCAAGGCAATTCAAGAAATGTTCGAGAAGAAAGTGATCAATTGACAATTATCATATCAATGAAAGAAGAATAAGCAAAAACAAGTAGATGTGTGTTTAATCAATCAGAAGAAATCAACGTAACTAACTTTCAAGAGTTTCAGGATAACATGAACAGTAACAAGCAAAATGATGAAATTTCATATTGATCGATTCATAGCAACTAATATCAACAATCAATAAACGCAGGAAAAATATCAAGAGAGCGAAAAATGAGATATGTTGCACTGATACACTAACCGCCATTGAAGAACTTAAGAAGAAATGAAAATCGGAGGTCGAAGATCGAAGAACATCGCTATCAAGATCGCAAACATCGCTCTAATACCATGTTAAAACTAAGAACTGTGGAAGCTTAACTGGTCTTTAATACTAAACATTTGCCATTAAAATGAAGTATTACTAATTACAAGTTGCAACTATCTACTGATTATATCAAAGCTTTTAAAACTTGAAGAAGAAGAATAATGTGTTGTTTTTCTTTCCTACATATTGTCATTAACTAACAAATTAGAGAGAGACTGTGTAGTTGAATTCATGATAGAGATTTGTTTCTCCCTTATATTTTATATTAGAGAGAATATTGTGCTCGTAACAAACGTCCATTTGTTAGTTCTATTATGTTAGACTAGATATGAGCTGACAATTTAAAACTTGTTCTTTCATCACTTTCTTCTGTATATTATCAACAATCATCTCTGGAGATTTATGTCTAGATTTGTGTGGCCTTGTTTCCGTTTATTTGGTCAAATGTGCTCTGTTAATTATTGTACCTCATCATTATAATGAGAATAAAAAAATTTGATAGACAATTTCAGTATCATCTGCTTACATCAAACTGAATCGTGATAAATCTCTCAAATAATTATAATAAGAAGTTAATTAAATTAATAAACAAAATCATACTTGTGAAAATCCTAGTTCCAAATAAATCTGTATTCGCTGAATCCTGTAATGATTTTTCTTTCAATTCACATTTCTTGTGCACCGAGTCTTTTAAAACTATTTGCTTTCTCTTGCTTTATGAAGCACTATCAAAAATTATAATAAATAATAAGTAAGTAAAATCGTGGGTTACACTTGGTGGTTTAAAGGGAAAAAAAGGTAGTGTGAGAGTTGTCAAGAAAAGCAGCCAATGTTCTGTTAATATTCCTTTAGCAACATGCAGTGTAGTTAGAGATTCTTAGTTCTCAGTTCTCGCCAAGGCTCAGGTGTTGATAAACCAATTTTACATGGAACTGAAACTCTGAAATGTGTCTAAATTTATTTAATTTTATCGAATCTATATTTGATAGTTATTTAATTTTATTAATAACGTCATAATATTTGTTAGCATTTTGGAATACTGAATGAGACCTCTTATCCTTTAAAATTCTCAAGCAATTAAAATGTTGCAGGGTATTATATCTTATATAGAAATTAGGTTTTTATCATCAAATGTCACAAACCAAATTCACTACATGCTTGACTTTCCCATCATTTACCAGCTTACCTTAAAAAACTTAACAGAAGGTTCAAGGAACACATGCAGACCAGACCGCTCCACTTATCAACTCAATCGTTACAATCCACCAAAGTCACTTTGCAACCACCGTATTAGGACTCGTATTCCGGCAGCTGCAATTTCGCCTGAAAGCTGATAGGTAATTCACTTTACTATGCTATAGTACTTTAATATGGTCTGTGCTAAAGAGTTTAAGATACTGTTTGGGTTTTCATCTCTTAACTAAGGTTTTAGAGTGATCGCTACTTAACAGTCTGCAACCACCAAATCCGGGACCTATATTTTTTCGAGCAAAACAGACACGGGATCTGAGTATTTAAAGGATCATAATATTTAGGTAATAACTAAATTGAGATATAGTCTTGTGATTAGTATCCTTGGACTACATATAACCCTTTAAAACAAACATAGATCTTTTTTAATGGCACTTCCTTGCGAGTTGATCGGTGAAATATTATGTCTACTCCCTGTCAAGACTCTTCTTCTGTGTAGATGTGTATCGAAACAATGGTGTTCTATTATTGATAGCACTTACTTTGTTCAAAAACATCATAAAGCATCCATTGACATGAATAGTGGTGGTATCATTATCAAAGGATTTGAAAACATTGTATTGGTTGATTATGAGTCTCTGAATGATGTTGTTGCTGCTGCTGTTGAAATAAATGATCCCCTGAAGACTCTTCTCTTCAATGCTGAATTGGTCGGTTCGGCTAATGGCTTAGTATGCTTGTGGGTAAAATATTCGAATATTATCTATCTATTGAATCCTTCTACCAGGAAGTGCAAAAGGTTGCCCCTTGTACCAGTTGAATTTCCGTCTTGTTTTATCAAAATAGAAAAGTGTGTATCTGGCTTTGGGTATGATCATCTCCGTGATGATTACAAGGTTGTCAAGATTGCAAAGAGTAGCAAGTTTTTTGGCCTTATGGCCATAGTGTACAGCCTTAAAAACAACTCGTGGACTAAGATTCAGAGTGTTTTGGCTACAGGGAACATTAGTTTCATGGACACATGGGGAAAGTTTGCAAGTGGTGCTCTCTATTGGCTGGCAAGTGATGTACAATATAGCTCCTCCGTTGTCCTTAGTTTTGGTCTCGGGCTCGAACTATTCACAGTGGTTGCAGATTTTGTTTGGGACGACTCTGACATCCCAAGGACACTGGCAACCTTAGAAGGCATCCTTTGCATTCTTGAGTACTACAACTACGACCCTCGTATGGAAGTGGTGCTAAACCGTCGTGTGGATGTGTTGTTAATGAATAACCACGGGAAGGAAAATGTTTGGTCCAAGGAATTTTCAGTGGACCCCAGTGTACTTGGACGTATTAACTGTAGAGCTCTCACATATTCAAAGAGTCACCAGGACGTTCTTTTGCAGGTGGCTAGCGCAAGGCTAGTGTGGTACAACCCTAAAAACAAGGCAGTTAAAAATGTTATTTTTCGTGAGATTCCAGATATTTTTAGTTCGTACATGTACACTGAGAGTCTTTTCCAGCTCACTGAAGATATGCAGGTGCCGGAGCCATCACATGAAGCAGAGGACAAAAAGCAACTGCCCAAGAAAGGGTAAATTCTGTTTTGTTTAGTCTATAGTTGAGTGTTTCTTTACAATTTAATTCAATGTATTTAATAGTCAGTAATGTGTTAAGTTGCGGGTTTCTCTGCCATTCAATATCTTACTCCCTGAGCAGGGCGGATTCTGGAAATCTCCCTATTGGGGCTACTATTCACTGAAGTGAAAATTAAAAATTGGCATTAAAAGCATCTCATCTCATCTTTCATCACATTTTGCTTCTAGAATTTTAAAGAAAGGCTGAATTTAACCCTAATGTGTTCAACATCAATCAAACTCATTATGAATAAGAGATTACCGATTAGAGAAGAGGAAAAGGGAGGCTGAAGATAGAGACAGTAGGGCTAGCAGTTTCTTTTTCAAGTTGGTTGACTGATTACATTCGAGGGGGCATGTGGAGTGAAAATTGAAATAAGAAAGTGCATGATAGAACGTACAAGTAAACTGAATAAAGATTCAATTATAATACAATGAAATGTAGCATGAAATAAAATTTATGACAAAGTAGAATAGAATAAAACATGAAAACAAAACAGAATAACATAAAATGGAAGTAGATACAAGGTTGAAGAGAAATCTTTCTGCATTTGTTTATTTAATCTGTCGGACTTTTTTTGACTGTAACAAAATTAATGTCTTTTACAATAATTTTCTCCAGGATTAAGAAAATATTTTTCGTAATTTGTTTTATAAAAAGTTGTTTTTCCACACCAGTGTCTGCCAGGACTTGTACATGTACGCCTCTGTGCACAAGAAAGTATTTCTTGACTGTTCTTGTATCCTTAATTCTGAATATATGTGGTTGTTTTTTCATGATTCATGTCGGAGGCTGGTTTTGTATTGTCATCTTCTAAAGAGATTATGCAATATGCCCTTCTGAACATTATACAACAGACCTTTTGTCAATGCAAAATTGCAAATTGCAAATTACAATTACTCAATCTTCGGTTCACAGTTCCAATCACTCCATTTTCTTCCCTGTAGCTTTCCCTTTATCTTTATCAAGTGCTGTCACTCTTCTTCTTCATTGTCATTATCTAAGGTGATTTTAAGTGTTGATGTGAATTGATTTTTATCAAGTTGAAATCCTTTCTTTATATTTCAAAACTTGTGAGATTATGCTGCGGTGTGTTTGACCCCAGACTTTGTCACAAGCTTGCCTTACTTGCAAATGTTTAAATTTTTAGTTCAAATATAAGGTGGTTTCATCACAGAATAAAGAATTCTTTGATCAAATTCTTGATTCTGGAAAAGCTGAAAGTTGGAGGAGAAACTTAATTATAAGTTATCAGTGGTTACTAATTTGATGATCTGTGCAGGTTCTCGAAAACTCTTAAAGGGGTGGATTCCTTTGTTGGATCCATTATGTGCTTCAATATTAAGGTTCGTAACATATTACCCAGCCTTTTGTAATCTGAAATTTAAGTATCTAATTACTATTAGGGGTGTTCGCGATACCGGTGACGCGGTTTTTCCCTGAAATCACAAATCAGTGCATGCGGTTTTTATAAAATCTCAAAGCGCACTCGTACCACGTAACACAAAAACGACATAAACCACAACACAAAAATGCGGTATGGTGTGGTGCGATTTATGCAGTTTTTTTTATAAAATTAAATATTTACTTTATTAGACGAATGTGAGTAGATTAAACAAGGGAAACTGGAACTCAATGTTAAGTTCATGTACACCTTCGGGTGTAATGATTATTAACAAAAATAGACAACAGAAAACATAAGTTAACAGAGAATCAGTTGGCAAAAAAAAGTTAACACTGGCGGATATGTTTTGTAAATACGGCAAGACTCTACAGGTGCATGTACAAGTAGAGCTGGCCAAATGTGCGGGTTTGAACCGCACATTCGGGACCGGTTCGTAAAAAAACCCGTAATTATTCGGCCCGAACCGGACCGGTTCAAATCCGCACAACTTGTTAGATCAATCGAGCCGGTTACGAATATAATACTGGAGAACCGGGACCGGGACCGGCCCGCATAGCCCGCACAGACTCGTCAAGTACACCGGTGGTTTCTTCGACTCCGGTGAGATTCCGGTACAACTCCAACCGTCCAATCGGGACCAAAACGAGTCGTTTGAACTCGTTTATTTCATCTAATCAACAACAACATGCCCCCAACCACCCGATTAAGCTAACTACGACTGTATTCATGCGATAACTCGCGAGTTCGAGCCATGTCGCCATGGAATCCGGCGATGTTCAAGCTTTTTCCGGTGAAATTCGATTTGCATAATAACAGAACCAAATTCAACATGCTATATGGGTAATTAAAGTCCCGAACATATAAAATCAAACCCCCCAGGCTCGCGGGCTCGCGAGCTCATTGACGACTCACGAGTCGAATCTGGTTCTCCTTTTCACGGTTCAAACCCGGCCCGAGCCCGATTCGTTACCTGATAGTGCCGGTTCAGTGTCTGGGATCAGTGAACCGAATCCGCCGGCGGCCCGGCCCGGACCGCCCAACAGGCCACCACTATGTACAAGGCATATCGGGTATATTGCATTTATTAAAATTACGCAACTAGTTATAAATGCTATAATAATATCATTTTGAACTAGTTATAGATGTTGGATAAATATTTATAAATTAATATAGATATGTAATCATACGTAATATATATAAAAATATAAAAAATTACGGTGCGGTACGGTTTAAATCGCGCTATTATAATGTCAAACCACAACCCGCACCGCACAACGTAATTTATAAAAAATGAAATCGCAACCGCACCACAAGCATTAAAACCCATATTTTGCGGTGCGGGCGGTTTATGTGGTTTGTGCGATTTGATGAACACCCCTAATTACTATGTTCCACTCTAGTTGAATAAACAGATTATGCATAAGGTCATCTGCTATTATCAAAAGCAATATAATAATTTAGATTGTAATTCTCGAACGACGGTGTGTTGCCGCCGGTGATCAGCCGCGGAGCAACACCGGTATGCCGAAGCATATCCAACTAAACAAATGGGGCACCCAAAGCACCCAAGGCACATATCGGCCTAAAGGTATTATATCCTGTATAATACCTAAATCTCCGTTGGACCGCCGCCACGGCCTCTTACGCAATTTGTGATCATCCAATCTTAAAAGATTTTATTGAGAGGGATCATAATACTCGACACCCTTATAAATTTTATTCGCCCATTTACTAGGGCAGAAAACCCAAAACAACGTCATCTTTCTCAAAATCCAAAACATTTATAAATCCGATAGTTGGATAAGTAAAACACTTGACTATTCTGAACATAGAATATCATATAAGTACTTGCATAAACGAAATCATTTATTTCAGCGATATGTAAAATATTTATCTATTCAAAACTGAGAATAGGAAAAGCAATACTTGCATTATAGGCTTTAAAATAAATATCACTTCAACAATAAGTGATGATAGGGATACTTGCCTTTGAGATTTAGCAGTTAGTCATACTCGCAATGACGCATCTATTCTGACATTCTGTCTCAAAACATCACCGTCTTTCTTTTTAACACTTTACTGATATGCTGCTCCTGCGATTGCTAGAAGCCAGATATCCAATACCATTCCATCTCATTCTTTATCCAACGTCTTGTCCTGATCAACTCGAATGATTCGCATCTATAATTAAAAGATACAACTTTAATCGTCTAATCGATAATCACTCGACGAACTACGCGTCAAAACCCTATTGTCTACCCATACGATGGCCCACGCATAAAGAAGACATCCAAACACAAGACTATTGACCCACGTACGCACGTATTTCACATAGTACATAATCATATAAGCCACATATCACATAATTCATATCACATATGACTCGGTTCATTAAAAGGTTCGACTCAACACGTTTAAAACTGAAATCGGGTCAAAAATATGATTTATCGATCAAAAATCGACTCAAAATAATTCGTAAAACATGCGATCTTTCGAAACAAAAGAATTTGGGTCTCGAAAGTATTTTTAATGAAAGCGGAATATTTTTCTGAGTCTATACGCGTTCATTTTGTATTAAAAGGACGAACGGTTTATTTATTACGAATAAAATAAAAATAAATCAATTAATACCAATATTAATTGATTTTTAAATACATGAATATAAATTTTAAAAGCTCAAAAGTAATTTTAGGAATTATTTGATTTAATTATAAATAATTTACATTTTATTTAACTATTTATAAATAAAATTAATTGATTAAATGATTTAATCAATTAATTAAACTCATAAATAATTAACTAAAATAAATTATAAATAATTAAATCAAACTGAATTTTTGAAAATAACACAATAAAATAATTTTTAGAATTTAAAATAATTAAGTAGATAATTTTTAGGATTTAAAATAATGAGTAAATAATTTTTGAAAATAAAATAAATGATTTTTAGAAAAACAAAATAAATTTTGAATTAAATATAAAAGAGAAGATACTGAAAACAGTTTTTAGAAAATAGGAATGGGATTTTTAGGATTAAAATCGGGCCGGAGATTAAACCCAAAAGGGTCAGACAGGAACCCTAACGGGTTTGTATGAACACCGCCGGAGATTCCCGCCGGTTTCTGGGAATTCCCAGATTCCGGTCACCGGGGAAATTTCCGGTGATGCCCAAATCCCAACCCAAAACACTTTTTCCCGATTCGTTCGTCAGCCAAATCATTACGACTAAGTTCCAGCAACCTCCAGAGTTACGAATCAAACAACAATGGTTAGCAAATGTTCTGGGTTCACAAATTCCGTCCAAAGTCCGGTTAAAAACCGGCGAAGCTCCGATCAATTAACGATTCGGGTAAAAACTAAACCAAACACAGAGATTTACCTATCAAATTGAAGCTTGAAACATGTTAAATCTATTCATAGCATCCTAAACAACAAACAATCCACCTATAATCCAGAAAATCAAAAGTTATAAACGGGCAAACACAATAACTCGACTTGGCCATTTCGGAACTACAAATTCAATGATTATGATGTTAATCGACTATAATAAACAAGGGAAAGCTACTTCTATCATCTAAAACAGCTGAAAATCATCACATAGTAAACACCCAATTTCAGTCGATTAAAATCAAGAAAATCGAAAAATTGATTTGATTAACATCGAATAAAACAGATTGTATGAACAGGAAGCTGATGATTCAGGCTTCGATTTGGATATTCAAGCTTTAAAAAAAGAAATCAGAATCACTAGGAACCAAGGGATTGATTCTTCAACTCAAGAAAACCCCCAAGAACAAGTTTCCTGATTTTCTTTTATTTTCTGAATTGTAATGAAATAAATAAATACAAAAAAAAACCAGTCTCAGCTATTTATATTTTTTACAGAAAATTAACACTCTAAAATAAATTAAGGGTGTTTTTATCCCCTAATTAAAATTATTAGGCCCAAAAATAATAATTACGGGGAATAATTTTAAAAGCGATAAAATATAAAATTTGCATCAAAATTTCCCAAAAATTGCGAATAATTGAAAAATACAACACTACTGGGTATTTGAAATACGAATAAGCCCATAAAAATAAAAACACGAATTTTGTGGACTTTGACGTCCCGGTGGGGTCCCAGTCTGTTAATTTTTGAAAAACAGAAACGATTTCTAAATTAACAAAAAAACCCCGAAAAGACATAACCAGTATCCCATTGGATCATATCGGATTCGAAATAGATTATTTAGCCGCTAAGTAACTATAAAACGATCCAATTTTGAATCAGATTTGGATAATTAGCAAAATCGGGCTTCTTACAAAACAATATACGAGAAAATATGTAAAAAATATCCTGCCTCTCGAGAATACAGGTTTTGTTGATTTATCAAAACGATTATTGTATCAAAAATTGTACGCCGGGACGCGTACGGGTCAAACCATAATCCGGATTAAAAAATTCAAAACATGGAAAATGTCTGGAATTACCATATTAGGTTAGGAAGGAGTTTTCGGAAGAGTTTCGGGTTGTAAAAACGTAAAAACGGTTGAAGTTGGATGATTTTCGGCTTTATAATATAGTTTTATAATTACTTAGAAAATAATTATTAAATCTATAAATCCTTATAAAATCATATAACCCTCCAAAAATTACCAGAAAAATATCATAATTATTTATACTTTATTTTGGACATATAAAAATTAAAATACTCAAAATTTATCACATATAAACATCCAAACATCACTATCAATTATCATATAATTCACTAAAATTCACATAAAAATCACATAAAAAAATTCAAATAATAATAATAATAATAATATCTGAAAATATGAGATATTACATCTTCGCCGACTTCTGTTGGATTATTTTGAATAAAATTCAAATTGATCTTTTATTATTTTTTTTATTTTATAACTTATATTTTAATTTGTGTAACTCCTATACTAATGAGCTAATTTTAATTTTGTTCATTAATGTGTAGGTTACAAATTAATGAGTTTAAGATACAAATCTTTTTTCCCTTTATAAATAAAATCTTTTGCTTTATTGTCAGTAGGTGGAAAAGTATATGCTACTTTCATTCTTCTTTAGAGCTCTAGGTTCTATTTCTATAAGATAGTAGCGGTGTTTGTTCAGTTCGTAAAAGGCGCTTGAAAACTATCTTTGTTCATTGTATCATGGGAGACATAAGTCAATCAACCTTCAAGCACCACACGGAAGGGGCTTATCTGTTTTAAGGAGAGCCTGGTTTTTCACGTGACTCGAATGATATTTTCGGTACTTTGTTGTGATAATCTTTTCTACATGTATACTCGTACGCTATACTCCCTACAACTTCTACATCTACATCTCACACTCCAGCGTCTCAACTTGCTTCTACAACCAGTAAATCGTCACCAGAGATTTTAGATTTTCTTCCCACTTAATCGTCTACCGAAAGTTCGACTCCTTCGCCAGTTCGCCAGTCTACTCGCATAAGTAAGTCCACCTAACTGCCTGATTTTGCTTATTCATCTTATTCCCCATCTTTTGCTTCATTCGTTACTTTTGTTCACCATTTGTCTGAGCATGCATCATATAGAGAGGTTGTTCATGATCCTCTATGGCCAGAATGCTATGGCTGAGGAACTTACCGTTTTACATCAAACTCATACATGGGATTTAATGACATTGCCTCCAGGAAAATATGCAATTGGTTGTCATTGGGTATATAAAATTAAGACAAAAGCTTATGGATCCGTTGAGAGTTATAAGGCTCGACTTGTTGCTAAAGGTTACTCTCAAAAGTATGGCTTGGACTATGAAGAGACTTTTACTCCTGTTGCAAAGATGATGACTATTCGTACTTTGATTGCAGTGGCTTCTGTTCGAAAGTGGAAAATATTTCAGATGGATGTTAAGAATGCGTTCTTGTATGGTGATCTTCACGAGTAAGTTTACATGGAACCTCCTCCCGATCTTCAGTATCAACCAGGTTATGGCTACGGACTTTGTAAATCTATTTATGGTCTCCGTCTATCATCTCGTCGTTGGTTTGAGAAGTTTTCTACTGTACTTTATTCACTTGGTTTTCGTCCTAGTAATCATGATTCTGCTCTTTTTGTACGATTTATGAGTGCTAGTCGTATCTTATTGTCTTTATATTTTGATGATATGATTATTACCGGTAATGATTGTGATGGTATTGAGTCATTGAAACGTGAGTTGGCTCGTTGTTTTGCTATTAAAGATTTGGGTTTGCTTCGTTACTTTTTGGGTGTTAGATATATTTGATAATGTCATGGCTAATATATTTTATGTTTAGCTTTCAGATCTTACGTGAACAGGATAAATCAGTACTTAACTGTTGATCAGTACTTATACTGGAAGTCAGGACTTAAGGATATTAGTACTTATATTATCAGCAGATAATCATCAGAAGATAGATATCAGAACTTAAGTGCTGAAGGACAATCAGATAAGGACAGTAGCTGATTAAAGGAAAGAAGATTGAGATAAACATAAGAAGAGATATGCATGAAGAAGGAATTCCGTGAAGAATGGAATACTTGGAAGAAAAGATATCTGATTGATATATTTTAGGAAGCAGAATTATATTCCATATCAATTAGCGATTATCTTGTAACTGTGTAGTATATAAACACAGACATAGGGTTTACACTATAAGTGTTATCATTATTAGAAAAGATTATTCATTGTAACCCTAGCAGCTCTCGTGATATTTGTTCATCACTGAGAGGTAACAGTTCCATACTGTAACAGAGTTTATTGTTTCAATAAAGTTTGTTTTCTGTTACTTAAGTTCTTAAAGTTCGATTTGAGTGTACTATACACTGTATTCACCCCCTCTACAGTGTGTGTGTGTGACCTAACAATTGGTATCAGAGTTTATCTGTTAACTTACATACAGTTAAAGATGCAAACACAATCATGTCGGACACAGAAACTCCAACTAAGCCTACCACAACTGAGGAACCACCAAAGACACAAATTCAGAGTCGGTATGAGACCATCAGAGTCCCCATACTGAGACCATCTGAATATCCCATATGGATGGTAAGGATGACCATGTTCCTGGAAGCAACAGATCCAGAATACCTGGATAGAATCAAGGAAGGTCCTCACAAACCAACCAAACTCACTGTTGCAGTTGCAGGTGAAGCAGCAATGACCGTACCAAAGGAGAAGAGTGATTATACTGCTGAGGACATAGCATCAATTGCTAAGGATGCTAAGGTACGACACTTACTGCATAGTGCCATTGATAATGTAATGTCAAACAGGGTAATCAACTGCAAGACTGCTAAGGAGATATGGGATGCTCTGGAAACAAGGTGTCAGGGAACTGACACAATTAAGAAGAACAGGAAGACAATACTCACTCAAGAGTATGAACACTTTGACTCAAAGACTAATGAGTCATTGAATGATTTATATGATAGATTTGTCAAACTTTTGAATGATTTGTCATTGGTTGATAAAGAGTATGATCTTGAAGATTCAAACCTTAAGTTCCTGTTAGCTCTTCCTGAATGCTGGGATTTGAAGGCAACGACAATAAGAGACAACCACAATCTTGATGAAACAACTCTTGATGAAATCTATGGAATGCTCAAGACTCATGAGCTGGAGATGGAACAAAGAAGCAAGAGGAAAGGAGGAAAGTCAAGGACAGTTGCTCTTAAGGCTGAAGAAGAATTCCCCAAAGCAGCTTCCTCAAAGAAAGACAAGGGTAAAGCTCTTTTCATAAAGTCTGATACTGAGTCATCAAGTTCTGAGAGTGATGATGACTCAGATTCTGAAAGCTTTCCTGAGACTGATGCTGATGATGAGATGATGAAGCTGTGTGCTCTTATGGTGAAAGGAATCACCAAGATTGCATACAGGAAGTTCAGGAAGGGAAAGGAGTTTTCCAGAAAAAGCATAAGTTCTGATAAGAAGAATTTCAGAAGATCTGAAGGCAAAGGAGGAAAGTCTGACAGAGGAGATTACACCAATGTTAAATGCTATAACTGTGGTGAGAAAGGCCACATATCTCCTGACTGCAAGAAGATAAAGAGTGACAGAGGCAAGGCTCTTGTCACAAAGCAGAAAAGCTGGACAGACACTTCAGACTCTGAAAGTGAGGAGAACTATGCATTGATGGCAAATGCTGATAAAGAAAGTGCTGAGAGCAGTTCTGAAGCTGCTGAAAGAAAGGTACCTCAGACAAATTATGCTTTTCATACTGATGATATTAATGAGTTGAGAAGATATCTTAAAACCATGTTTGTCAGCTATAGAGACCAAACTTTAACATGTGAAAGATTAACTTCTGAAAATCTTGCATTTAATAAAAGGAATGATTTCTTAGAAAAAGAGTTAGTCATGTTCCATCAAACTCAGAAGGATAGAGATTATGCTTTTTATGTAAGGGATGAAGTGCTAAAAATGAATGAATCTCTAAAAACTGAGTTAGAAAAGGAAAGAGAGATAATCAAGACTTGGACTAACTCCGGCAGAACAACTCAAAATTTGCTAAGTAGTGAAAATTGGAAAGAGGGCTTAGGTTATGGAGAGAATAAGAATGATAAAGGAACTGAAAAAATTAAGCATGTTGTTAAGCAAAAGCCAAAGTTAAAACCTGTTAAGTTTGTAACTGTAAAGTCTGATAATGAGAAATCAGAAATTAAAGAGGAATTAACTTCTGACAAACTAAAACAGGAAAAGACAGCTGAAGTAAACATAGGCTTAATGACAAAGAAGCAGCTTAAGCATAAGCTGAAAGATGTCAAGAATGCAAACAAGGTAAAATCACCTAGGAAAAATAGGAATGGAAAGGAAGGTGTGAATAAAAGCAATAATTATAAACCTGTTCCTGATGCTCCTAGGAAAACATGTCATAACTGTGCAAGTTCTAACCATCTGGCTTCTTTTTGCAGGAAAAATAAGAATATTAACTCCTTACCTTCAAAATCAGGAGTTAAGAGTCAGTCTGTTAGATACAAACCACAAAATACTTGTTTTCATTGTGGTAGTTTATGGCATTCCATTTATACTTGTAAGGAATATCATAGTTTGTACTATGATTATTATCAAATAAAACCTTCTTTGAAAAAAGTTTCCATTGTTCCTTCTAGTGTAAATTCTGATTCAAAGTCTGATAATGTAAATTCTGATAAGAAAAATGTTAACATAAACTCTGATGCTAAATCCGCTGCAAATGTTAACAAACTTAATAAGGCCAAAGGATCCAAGCAAGTCTGGGTCCTTAAAACTAATAATTAGTGGTCTTTGTGATTGCAGGGCAACAGGAAAAATATTCTAGTTCTGGACAGTGGATGTTCAGGACATATGACTGGAAATAAGGCCCTGCTATCAGACTTTGTGGAGAAAGCTGGCCCAAGTGTTTCCTATGGAGATGGCAACATTGGAAAAACATTGGGATATGGCAATATCAATCTTGGAAATGTCATAATTAAACAAGTAGCTCTGGTCTCAGGACTTAAACATAACCTACTGAGTATAAGTCAAATCTGTGACAGAGGTTATCATGTTGATTTCTTTGAAGAACACTGTGAAGTTGTGAGTAAATCTAAAGGCAAAGTTGTATAGAAAGGATACAGACGTGGTAACATTTATGAAGCTAAGCTTTCAACAAGTACTGATGGCTCTGCAATCTGTCTGTTAAGTAGAGCATCAATTGAAGAAAGCTGGAATTGGCATAAGAAACTCTCTCATTTAAATTTCAACAATATAAATGAACTGGTCAAGAAAGATCTTGTGAGAGGATTGCCAAACACAGTATTTGCTCCTGATGGTCTTTGTGATTCATGTCAGAAAGCCAAACAAAGAAAATCTTCATTCAAGAGCAAGACTGATTCATCAATTCTTGAGCCTTATCATCTTATACATGTTGATTTATTTGGTCAAGTAAATGTCATGTCTATTGCAAAGAAGAAGTATGCGTTGGTCATAGTGGATGAGTTCACCAGATACACATGGGTTTATTTCTTGCACACAAAAAGTGAAACTGCATCTATCTTGATTGATCATGTCAAACAGCTGGATAAAATGGTCAAAGATTCTGTGAAAAATTTAAGGAGTGATAATGGCACTGAGTTCAAGAATTTGATAATGGAAGAGTTCTGCAAAAGCCATGGAATAAAGCAGGAATTTTCTGCTCCTGGAACTCCACAGCAAAATGGAGTTGTTGAAAGGAAGAATAGAACTCTCATTGAAGCTGCACGTACAATGCTTGAAGAAGCAAAGCTTCCAACCTATTTCTGGGCTGAAGCTGTGCAGACTGCTTGTTTTACTCAAAATGCAACACTCATTAACAAGCATGGAAAAACACCATATGAGATGGTGAAGAAAAAGAAGCCAAATCTGAAATATTTTCATGTATTTGGATGCAAGTGTTTTGTTCTCAAGGCTCATCCTGAACAGCTATCAAAGTTTGATCTAAAAGCTGATGAAGGAATCTTTGTTGGATATCCACTTTCCACAAAAGCCTTCAGAGTCTATAATTTGAGAACAAAAGTGGTCATGGAATCTATCAATGTCTCTTTTGATGACAAGAAGATCACTGGTCTTAAAGATTTCGTTGACCATGATCAGCTGAGATTTGAAAATGAAGACTTATATTCTGATACTGAAAATCCTGACAGTCTAAGTCCCGATACTGCAAACTCTGATGGATTAAACTCTGATGTTATTGAAACTGTGGTGACTACGTTAAAGGAAGATGCACCTATGCAGGGGGAGCATACTCAAGATCCTACCACATCTCAAGAAACATCCGAACATGCATCTGGCTCTTCAAGTTCTGATTCATCAAGTTCTGATAAGCCAAGTTCTGATAGTGCTGAAAATCTAAATACTGA
The DNA here is from genome assembly GCF_009905375.1 of Apium graveolens. Classification (NCBI taxonomy): domain Eukaryota; kingdom Viridiplantae; phylum Streptophyta; class Magnoliopsida; order Apiales; family Apiaceae; genus Apium; species Apium graveolens. The sequence continues at coordinate 97,818,437 of NC_133657.1, read as the reverse complement.
AGAATCCAACTCAGAGAGCATAGTTTCAGGGGGAGCATCAGAAAATGAAAATGAAGATAGCATGGATCATGGGGGAGCATCCAGTTCTAGAGAAAACCTTCCATCTGCAAGGAAGTGGACAAAATCACATACACCTGATTTGATAATTGGAAATCCTGATGCAGGTGTCAGAACTAGAACAGGTACTTCAAATGAGTGTCTTTACAATTCTTTTCTCTCTCAGACTGAGCCAAAGAAAGTGGAAGAAGCTCTTCAAGATGCTGATTGGGTGCAAGCAATGCAGGAAGAGTTGAATGAATTTGAAAGAAACAAAGTCTGGACCCTAGTACCAAGACCAAAGAATAGATCTGTTGTTGGTACAAAGTGGGTATTCAGAAACAAAACTGACAGTGATGGCATAATTACAAGGAATAAGGCAAGGCTGGTTGTAAAAGGATATTCTCAACAGGAGGGAATTGATTATGATGAAACATTTGCACCAGTTGCTAGGTTAGAAGCCATAAGGATATTTTTGGCTTATGTTGCTCACAAAAAGTTTACTGTCTTTCAAATGGATGTGAAAAGTGCTTTTCTCAATGGAGAATTGGAGGAAGAGGTATATGTTGAACAACCTCCAGGTTTTATAGATACCAAACATCCAGACTATGTCTACAGACTTGACAAAGCACTTTATGGACTTAAGCAAGCTCCTAGAGCATGGTATGAGACTTTAGCTCAGTTTCTTCTGGAAAGTGGATTCAACAGAGGGACAATAGACAAAACACTGTTCTACCTCAACCATGGAAAGGACTTACTTCTGGTCCAGATTTATGTTGATGATATCATTTTTGGATCTACAAATGACAAACTTTGCAAGAAGTTTGCCAAACTAATGCAGTCAAGATATCAGATGAGTATGATGGGGTAACTTAGCTATTTTCTGGGCCTTCAAGTCAAGCAGAATGAGGAAGGCACTTTTATTTGTCAAACCAAGTACACCAGAAACTTGCTAAAGAAATTTGGAATGCAAGATTGTTCAAGTGCATCCACTCCAATGGCCACTGCAACAAAACTGGATAAGGATACCGGTAAATCAGTAGATATTACTGACTACAGAGGTATGATTGGCTCTCTACTCTATCTAACTACTAGTAGACCTGATATCATGTATGCTACCTGTCTTTGTGCAAGATTTCAAGCAGATCCAAGAGAACCTGACTTAACAGCTGTAAAAAGAATCTTTAAGTATCTTAAAGGGACAGCTGCTCTGGGATTATGGTATCCTAGAGAATCAGATTTTAAACTAATAGGTTACTCAGATGCAGATTTTGCAGGTTGCAAAATTGACAGGAAAAGCACAAGTGGAAGCTGCCAATTTCTTGGAGGCAGATTGGTTTCTTGGTACAGCAAGAAACAAAAGTCAATTTCCACATCAACTGCAGAAGCAGAGTATATTGCTGCAGGAAGCTGTTGTGCACAGATTCTTTGGATGAAGAATCAGTTACTGGATTATGGGTTAACATATTTCAAAATCCCTATTTACTGTGATAATCAAAGTGCTATTGCTATGACAGGTAATCCAGTTCAACACTCAATGACAAAGCACATCAGCATCAGGTACCACTTCATCAGGGAACATGTGGATGAAGGTACAGTGGAATTGCATTTTGTTCTCACAGATCAACAGTTGGCAGATATCTTCACAAAACCATTATGTGAAGCTACTTTTACAAGATTCGTAAATGAACTTGGAATGGTTTCAGGTTCTTTCTCTAAATCTGCTTAGACTTGTTTTGTGTTATCAGACTTTATGTTCAGTATTTACAGAATTAATCTCATTGTGTATTCTGTGCTTAATTGATAAATGTCTTTAAGTACTGACTGTTGTCTGATATATGTTTCTAAACTCTGATAAGTGATATGTCTGTTCTAGTACCTATTCAATCCTATGAGGATAACTGTGCTAGATACTGACCTAGTAGTCTTCAATAAACAAATGATTCCATGGAAGAAGTAATTATTTTAGTGGAAATCTTATGACACTAGCAAATTCTGATAACTGAGCTTAGTTAAGTTCACTTTGTATATCTTATTACTAAGTCACAAATTAGAATAATGCTACTCATCTGTTAAGTTCTGATACTAGTAAAACTGCTGAATGTACTAAGTGCTGATAGACCTCTCTTATCAAAAGAAAAAGCAAAAAGATCAAAGATTAAAATCAGGTACTCCTTTGAGATCTAGAGTAAAAATGTGGAAGGGACGACCCAAGTGCATTGCTGGTATTAAGTAAATATGCATCAGAAAAGCTAAATATTTTCTTGGTGACTTTTCACACTCTATGATTACTGGAGAAATACTCTGAAAATAGCATAAATTCTGATAAACAGTCGTGACTCACTTACACTGAGAAGCCACTGTAAAATAGAATTTCAAAAGATGCATAAAATTAGCACAAAAAAGTTGAGGTGGACTCAAGCATAAACTCATTCTTCAGTAGGTTTCAGGACAATGACAGATCTTTAGCAAAATTTTAGTTATGCCTTATTTCTAAGATGTACTGAAGTGAATCAGACTTTACTCTTTGTCTGTTTTTAGCTTAATGCACACACTAATCACTCCATCTGAATGATGAAAATTTCTGTGGTGGTCTATGTTATTTTAGATAAACAGTCATTGTGTCATTATTGCACAAATTCTGAGGACAAGTTCTAAGTTACACGTTCTGATGATTAAGTTCTGACGTCCATAACTCAGAACTTGTATGAGTATTTACTAAGATGGGCATTCCTTTTTCGAGTTAAGAAATTATGTTTAGATGACTGTTAAGTTCTGGTATAGGTCTAAGTTCTGATTTCTCAGTCTAATCCTTTACTTGGCTTATCTGGTATAGTCACTATGATTAGGATTAATGGTATTTGTACTTGAACAGTCCATTGTTTCTTGTGTCTTGTGCAGTCTAGACCATGCTTCCTCTTTCCAATGACTGTTATTCTTTTTCAAAGTATAGGGAGACGAGGTAGAATTAATTCTACCTGTCAGCATTAAATATCTTTGCGTCTCTTGGCATTCTCTTGCCTATATAAGCAACCACTTCACATCAGTCTTTCCATCACATTCTTCTCACACACTTATCCTCCTTCTTCTATCAAAAACACAATGGTTCGATACAACATGTTTTTGAACAACCAAACCTTCACAATGGATCTAAGTTGTGTCAACTGGCAGCAGGAGTGGCATGTAACAGCCATTCCTGAGGAGATCTGGGATTCTGTCCCACAGGAGGTGCTAACTCACCTCCTATTCTTCTATATGGATTACCATCGCCATCTGGAGCGATTGGAAGAGGAAAGGCGGGAAGCTATCCGTCAGCAAGAGCGAATCATACGACTCGCCATCTTGTTCGTCGAAGATAGGAAGAGGAAGATGACTTAATCTCGTCTTCGTCCTGTTCTTCTTCATCATTAGCTTTGTCAGGCTTCTTAGTTAGGACTAAAGCTGTTGATGTTAGGATTAGGAGCTTAGGGAAAATCTTGTATAAGTACTGATGTAATTCTATTTCATAAATGTATTGTCTTGATATATTAATGAAAGTTGTTTTTACTTCAAGATTTTGTCTCTGAGTTATTTCATCTTGTGTTGATAAATCCTGATTGATGTTCTGATGACCATATATATTGTGTTTCTTATTAAGTTCTGATTCATTTTCAGCACTTACTCCTTTAATTTATCTTGGTCATTTTCATGTGATGTATTTTCAGAATATCAATGATGCAGTGAAAAAAAATTCAATCAGTGCTAACGGTTTAAATTTTGAATTAAAACTGTTTCTCTTGATTAATGGAACGGTTTTTCCTTGAAACAAGGCAACTGGGTAAGTAATCATTCATGTTTTCTCGAGCCCAGTAACTATCCGTTATTACTGCATGTCTGACAGGTGTCCAACGGTAATATTTTTTTATAAGTACAGCAGAGAGAAGATTTCTGTAATCTTTTTAATTTCTTCATCTTTTATCTCTCTTCTTACTTTTACTCTCCTTCACTTTACTTTTTCCGTTGTTTTCATACAGATATTATATCAAACACCTATCACGCATACTTCATTCTCAATTTTTTTCACATGGCACCAAAGGATTTAATCATTGATGGAGCTAAGTTTGTTCCAAACAACTATGCTGCAATTCTTGATCATGCTGAAGCTCCATCTGAATTGCACTTTGTGCAAGATCTTCTTGCACATAGTGAGGTTTGTTAGGTCCCAATGTGTTTGTAGAAGGGGGGGTTGAATACAAACAGTACCAAATAATCGTATAAATGCGGAATAAAAAATGTGAAACAAAATTCAAGTTAAATAAAAATATTATTAAACTTGAAAGGTATTACAACAACTGTATCGATTACAAGGTATTAATCTCAAATCAATTATCACAAATCTAGAATAAATTCGACATGAACTTTTTCTATTTTTGCAATAATTAGAATCAAATGCTAAACACGATTTGAGATTAAGTTCTAGGGATTTTGATCCGCTAGATTGTTACACAAGAACAAGATAAAGATTTCTAGTTGATTGGATTTAACTTTACAATCTAGAAATTGATCTTGAAGTTTGCAGAGAAGAATGTAATATTGTTCTGCTTCTTTTTCTTTTGTTCTTGTATTTTTTTCAGTCTGTTGGATGGATGATTGAGTTGAATGACTCTCTGCTTCTTTTTAATCAACAACCGAATAGAATTGAATTGGCATGACAATCCTATAGCTGGCAAGACTTTCGGTAGGACAATAGATTGAACTAGCAAGACAATCTGAATGAACTAGCATGACAATCAGAATGAACTAGCAAGACAATCAGAATGAACTAGCAAGACAATCCTTCTCCTAGTGTAACTTTCGGTGAGACTATTGAAAATGGCCTAGCATGACAATCGGTATGACAATCCTGATTGTCATGCTAGTTCATTTTCAATTGTCTTGCTGATTTAATGCAGATTTTAATCCAATTTAAATTCTGAAAATTCCTAAAATTAATTCAGAATTAATTAATCAATTAATTCAATTAATAAATAAATTATTCTTCGTAGATATAATTTATTTTCTTAATTAAATTAGATGACTTAATTAATTAATAGAGAATTAATTCTAGTCTTCAACAGCACCCATCCTTCTGCAAATCTTCTGAAAATCACTGAAAATTATGAATCAATTCCACCACTTCAACGTTGACACTCGATGTACTGTCTGGTTCATGAGTGACTAACTTCCATGACGTTTCTTCATGTCTTGACTTTGACGCTTTGATTTTCTTCAGATTAAATCCTTGTAATTAATGATACTCTGACGAGATCTCTGTCACTTGATTAAATCCACGATCTTGATTTATATCACTGAGGCATGATCAACTTCTTGAACTTCTTTCAGTGAATTACCTCCTCAAGTCTGTAGATGAACCTTGTTTCTCAATCCTTTGACAGATATTACTTTGCGAGATCTCTCTGACGGTCGATCCACTATTTACTTATTACATTCTTATTTGAGTTGAGTTGAATCCTCGAATATACAAATAGGCTATGACATATGACTTACAATCTCCCCCTATTTGTTTGTTAGACAATAACACACAAATACCTAGAGGATAACTCAACTAACAAATAAGAAAAAGATATAAACATACATGCAAAGTAAATAGTAGAAAAGTTCTGGACTAGATTTAACATTTTCCAGATTCCAAGTAGATGTTCCTCTAGACTGAACATATCTTCAAGTAGTTCCATCTTCATTTGTACAACCACATTTCCTGTTGAGAAGCCCATATCTCTTGCTTCTCCCCCTATGAGAATCAACTGATTAAAGAAGATCACCTTCGTTTTACCACCTCTCCCGTACAATAGGATCCGCAGATAAAAACCAATGGTACTCCCCTAACAGCTTCTTCCCTTACTAGGAAATCACCTTGTGTTTACCACCTCTCCCGTACAATAGGATCCGTAGTTAGAAACAACAATGGTGTGGTGTAGTGTACATTTTTAGGATCTTTTTCTTCCTCCCTGCTATTTCTCCCCCTTAGTTGAGGAATCCTCCAAACTATTACTTAAGCTTCTATCTCCCCCTTAAATAAGGAATGTATGCCGTCGTCTGAAGGAGTTCTCATATTTCACTTGGTTGGAAAAGAAATAACAAGTAGTTTCTCTTTCTTCCTCACTGTGAGTGTGTGATCCTGTTTTAGTGTACCTCACATGTGTTTCACTCTTCTCTCCACTCGTGTTTACACTCTTTCTCACAAGTGTATCACTCCTCTCATAGCTCCAAAAATCAGCTATACCTGCAAGGAAAATCACCTTAGCCATCCTTAAGGAGGTCACAGGTGGTGCAATGGGAGTTCACAAATCCCCATCCTTGTTAAACTCGTCAGATGAATCTGAGTCATAATTTACAAGTTGCTAGTTTCCCTTTTAGGGTTCCAGATTTGAATTCTGGGAAGGTAAACAATGATCCAAAGAATTTAGCATAAAGATCACAGTTCCCTTCTAATGCCTGTGAAGACATTTCCTTGTGACTAATCAGGTAATATCTGAATCATTGTCAACAAGTTGCCGATCTGCACCTATGTCAGATCCACTATCCGCAGATGCATCCAGGGGATTTAAGCCTGGGGAGGTAGATACTGACCACTGACATATGGCTTTTGGATCAATATCCTCTCCTAACACCTGTAAAGGCAATTGGTCCACTAACGAACCTTGAACAATCGAATCTGACCTTAAAATGGTCGAAACTCTTGTTTCCGTCAACTCATCCTTTGTGTGTGTAACCTCTTCTTGTGCATCAAGAATTGTTTATGTTTGAAGTGGTGACACTACATCGGATACCTTGGCTGACAGGCAAAATTCAATAGACGCACCCTGTTGAGAGAATGAATCTAGTAACTGTTTTTGTGCCTTTTCAGCCATTACATCTTTTTGAGAAGATGTATGGGGGCTAGCAGTTGTCTCGGTTTAAATACTACTCATCTATGTAGGAGACAGAGCTACTGGGTTGACTACAGAACCTTCCTTATGTGGTGCACTAAGGCACTATCTCCCTCACGCTCATTCATACTACATTTAGTGGTAAGAGAGTGTTGGTTGGTTCTGTTTCTGTGTTTGTCTTTACAGTCTGGGATAGACGTTGTGGGTTTTCAACCTCATGACTGTCAATGAAAGAAAGTCATTGGAGACTGAACCTGTAACACAGAATATATGGTAATAGAGAGAAAATGATTTACAACAGTGATTTCAAAAGATTTTACATGAAATAAGAAATCACTAATGTAGAAAGAAGTTTGATTTTGTTTTTCAATATGAATGAGTTTTTGATAAAACATTGATCACTTAGGGTAAAGTCTAAGTAATTCTCATTCATGTCAAAAGCTTACAAATATCTGCAACATAATGTTAACAACATATCATTGACCGATACTTGTCAAGTACTTTAGATACTAATTGTTATGTTGCATAATCAATATACCACTGCACATATAAAACAATATGATTGTGCTTAGTGATAAGATAGTTATAAATATGACGACTCTACTTATTCATATAAAATTGTAACTTCTGTTAGAGTGCCATACCATGTCCTTGACGATTGCTTGAGCAGTACACTAGTTCATACCAACCTGAAGTGAGATTGTGAAGAAGAGATTACATAGTCCAATAGATCTGCAGCTGTAAAGTCCATGAACTGTGGTGCATCGACTTCCTCTTTTGACTCACCAACCAGGAGTACACTTGTACACATCTTACTAGAGTCCAATTCCAAGTGTAATGTGCAACAGGTGCCTGATATGTCGTAATATTCTCAAGTCTCGTCACTGGTGCTATATGTTAAATACTGCTTCCTGATAATAACCTAGCACAATATACAAAATTTCACTGATAACATATCCAGCTTGCAAACAGCCATATCCCTCAGATAAACCTTTGCTGTTATCTCCAAAGGTAACCAGGGGGCCAGCTTTCTCAATCCACATTTGATAGCAGGGCTCTATCTCCGGTCATATGTCTTGATGATCCACTTGTCAAGAATCCACACTACCGGTTACACCTGTATACTGCCCTGCACTTCAAATGGATTAGACCTTCTTCGGAACCCAAACTTGGTTGGGCCCGGCATACTTGTAGAACTGTCCTTTGTCAGACAAAACAACATTTTTAATTTTAATTGTCTCAACTTTCTCAATGACTGAACATTTGACCTTGTAAACAACCTTAACAAATTTCTGTTTAAGGTTAGGCACAAATGTCTCCTTTCTAGCCTTAGAAGGACTAGCAGTCTTAGACCTATCATGCTTCTTGTTATTCACATGCTGACGAGGAGTAGTCTTATCATTAGACACATTCTTAC
>NC_133657.1:97497576-97500076 GCF_009905375.1 Apium graveolens | reverse complement strand
TTCAGAGGGATACGGGACAGAGCAACTCGAAGTGAAGTAAACTGGTGTAACTAGAACACTGAAGCTTTCAAGCCCTAAGAAAGAGTCCCATTCAAGTTCCTGCTCCTAGAGAAGGTAGTACTCGATTGCCTTTCCTTCTTCTTCCCACTAAACGAATCCCCGCGTTTGAGTAGAAGTGCCTTCCTATCTTCGCCCTCTAGCCTTCCATCTTCACTTTCATTTTCGCGGGATTTTAGGCTGCAAGTCCATTTCCGCTCGTAGATGGGATCTCAAATCGGACAAGTTAGCGTTTTCCCGGGATTTTTGCTTGTTTTGGATTTCTCTTCCTAAGGCGGCATCTCAATGTGATAAAAAGACCCAAACCCCGTGTTTTAGGCTTGTTTTTGAGTAGAAGAAAGGAAAGTAATTTCGTGAAATGGGATTCGTAGCCAGCAAGCAATAGCATCCTGTTGTTATAGAAGAAATTCAATTTCATAAAAGAAAGAAGGACTTGGTAAAAATTATCCTTTCATAAATAAAATTATCTTTAACGATAAATAGATAAATAGAAGGGTGGGAAGGTGGAGGTTGTTCGCCGATTCAAGTGGTATGTGAGTTGGGTGATAATAGGTCGTTTTTCATTTGAATTTCTCTGACATTCTACGTTCCCGAAACGGATCCTATCAAATATTTCACATTTTCTATGATCATCTCTATTTCAGGTATTCGGGGAATCCTCCTTAATAGACGAAATATTCCTATTATGTCAATGCCAATAGAATCAATGTTATTAGCTGTGAATTCGAACTTTTTGGTATTTTCCGTTTCTTCGGATGATATGATGGGCCAATCATTTGCTTCATTGGTTCCAACGGTGGCAGCCGCGGAATCTGCTATTGGGTTAGCCATTTTCGTTATTACTTTCCGAGTCCGAGGGACTATTGCTGTAGAATCTATTAATAGCATTCAAGGTTAAACACATGACTCCTAGAGAGTTACCAAAATACGAAGTTATCTTCTCCTTTCGTTCTCAAAAGAAGAGTTTGATCCTGGCTCAGAAGGAACGCTAGCTATATGCTTAACACAAAAAAATAGATTTGAGATTCAGTAAGTCAGTCGGTGGATGCTTTCTTTTTGTAAGAATAAATCCCGGTGAAGTACGTGCTGAGCGGGCGAAAGTTTTGCTTTCTCGTTATTCGTGGAGGGGTCGCGGAAGAATTGAATTGGGTTCGACTCCCATAGCCCCGATGTGACGAAAAAGACTGATTCAACGAGATACGCCGTGCCTGCATTAAGATTTCAAACTTGTCGTCTACTTTCAGGAAATGTTTGGAACAGAGAACTTACAATAATACAACGCCGCATTCTCCGAAAATTGAGAAACAAGAAGAGATCTATTAAGAGAAAGATTTATTCGAGAGAAAATATTAACAGTTACATCCAATCACAAACTACACGAAAGTTGCCCCTTTTTCATGGAGATTTACCCATCACAGAGATGCACAGAGGAAGAGAACGAACTTCATATATCCCTTTTCTACTCAATCCAGAAACAAGATCGGACGTTATTCCGGTTCGTCTCCGTTTTCGTGAAACTATTCCTCAAGCAAGGCAGCCGATAAGTCATCGAAAGGTTTGTGTGAATAATGGAATGGTAAGCATTACTCATTTTAAAGTGTCCCGCGGTGATATAATATCTTTTCTTGAAAATGACGCGAGAGCCCGCGGTGAAGAAATAAGGAGATCCTTCTATATCGAAATCTCAGTTGAAAAAATAATAGGCAAATTCCGGGATCACCCGGTAAGAATGTGGAGAAGAACCAAAACAGAATGGTTCCGCCTACTCAAAACTAAGAGGGGATGCCGCCTACTACTAAAAGACCGGTTTTTGCAACAGTTGCGTTCTTCTATGCAAGAAGAAGACTTAGAAAGAACAAAGAAGTTTGGATCCATAAAAGTATGCTTAGGCAGTTCTTTCGCTGAGCACAACAGAATGAAGAGGAATTTGTATCATTTCAAATCCCTATTCTTATCGAAGAGAAGGAACGAGAAAAACCGAAATCTTCCTACCCGAACAAGAAGTCCTATAGTTTACAACTCTTCTTTATATAGTAATTCGACCTATTGCTCCGCACCCCCCCATCAGTTTACTATGAAGAGAAAAAGAAAAAGAATCGAACTGCCTACTCATTATTCGGAGGTGAATCATAGAACACTAAAAGCTGTGGTATCTTATGGACCTAACATAGGTCACATCCCTCACGACATAAGATTGAAAGATCCAAACCTTCTTCTTCGGAGCGGAAACGGACGTGGCCAAAACATATAAAGATCGGATCGGCGTAGTCGCTCATAGGGACATATCTATCCGGATAGAGGATCGATTCATAGATAGATCTCTCTCCACATATCCATATAGATAGGTATCTCCGTGGATAGAGATAAAGATAGGGATCCATCTAGATCTTGATTCACTATTTCCATTTTTTTGACGACAAGTTTGAAATCTTAATGCGGGTAA